>NC_136887.1:16663765-16871265 GCF_949152265.1 Phoxinus phoxinus
TCCTTTTATGACAGTGCACTCATATTCTGACTTCCAGGATAACGCACCATGTCACAAAAACTCAAATCATCTCAAACTGGTTTCTTAAAAATGACAATGTGTTCACTTCTCAAATGGCCTCCACAGTCACCAGATCTCAATCTAATAGAGCACCTTTCAGATGTGGTGGAACTATCGTGTCAATATGGACCAAAATCTCTGAGGAATGTTTCCTGCACCTCGCTCAATCTATGCCATGAAGAATTAAGGCAGTCCTGAAGACAAAAGGAGGTCCAATCTGGTACTAGCAGGCACTAGCAGACTGGTGAGTGTATTATAATATATACTATATACACTATAAATATATATATATGTGTGTGTATGTATAGTGTACAGTTGCATGTAACAGTCGTTGCATGATGCTTTGTACACATTTATTAATATTATTGATTTAAATACAATGAAATACACATAATAATTAAATTAAATAATTTGTGAACCTAAAACAAACTGTAAAATCTTTGATAAATATGATTGCTAATGAGATCACTTTTTTTGTGAACTTGCCTTTAAAAGAATGCAAGGGGAAATTATAAACCTTATTTACATTAATACATATTATGTCTTCAACCTTTGCATCATTTCAAATCGTAAAAAAAATTATATATATATATATATATATATGTTAAATATAGCTAATACAATAAGCATAATCCCAACAAGTCATCAATGTGACCGATTAGTTGAATTGAAATGTAAAATGGTTTAGTGTGTCTATAGGGTTGAGACTTTTTTTTCTACATGATTCAAAATGTAACATAACACAAACATAAAGGATTTAAAATACGTATTAAATTACATGACAGCTAATTGTCTTAAAGGTTATTGTTATGCCATTGTACAGTTTGAAATTAAATAAAGTTGTCCAGCCAGTTCTGGAAATCATGGGCTGCCACAGCACTGAGTCTGACTACGGTCTCTCATCTCTCACGTGGGCTGTACTTTCCCCTTCACAATGGCCGTGCTGCCAAGGCACTTAACTGCAGTGATTAGCGAGTGTAGCATTAATGGAGCCCAGAGGAGAAACTTTTGGAATAATTCCCTCTAAATTTCAAACAGAAATTAGCCTTCTTTTTGGAACACTAATTCTTTCTTTTTTTAATATTACTGATCTCAGAGTAGCATAAATTGCTCCACATAAAATAAATAAATAATGGTAACACTTTATTTTAAGGTGACGTAGTTACATGTTACTACATGTACTTAGTAATAACAGTAGATTATGCATAATTACAAGTAAATAACCCTCACCATAACTATAGTAAGTACATGTACTAAATTAATATTACTCAGCAGTATTGTCAAGAGTAAGTACAATTTAACCCAACATTTTGTACAGTTTTCGCTGTTTCACTGCAATTTTGTTGTACTGACTAAAAGCTATGCAATTAATTTGTCATCCAGCCAAATGATCAAACCAGCCAGAAAAAAAGAACAAAACGAAGAGTAAATGTTTACAAGAGAGATAGAGAACTATACACAAAATAACTATTCAAACGCACATTATAATTCAAAACTGCAGTCAAACAGGTGTGATTTTACACAGCAATGCTCACCAACAATCCCATTATATCTCTAAAATTAATTACGTTCACAGGTTGCAGATTGTAGCTATTTAGCTTATGCTGTGCAACATATAAATAACATGCAAAGAATAGCAGAGAAACTCAGTGACAGTGGCGTCTCAGTAGGACGCCTGTGTCTTCTCTAACTCTTCATTATCTTTTGTCAATTACTTGAATTTGAAGCTTTGCTTGATGTGCGCTTCTGCTGTCTACTGGCATTAGGTGGCTGGCTGGTATTGCCAGTGGCCATGCGGGCATGATTTGAGTGGCACAGTGGTTATTCACTGTAACTGGGTAATACCATCTAAATGTTTGTCAGATCTGAGGCCCCTCTTTGTTATCGCCATTATTTTTTTCTGTCAGAAACGTCACGTCAGATCTGAGAGCGTGTCAGCCGGAGTCGTGTCCCTGAGCGGTACGAACGTAGGAGGCCGATCCTTCCGGAACTGTGTTCTAGTCTTTCTGTGTTTCCACTGTTTACTGTGTGGCCACTTTTTGACTTTGTGCTACTGGTGGATTTCATTACAAAAATGAATGTTAAATATATGCAGAAATAAGCTGCAAACTTCATAGGTCAAATATAAATTTAGTTCGCCTTGGCACTTTCGAACACACACATTAGCTTTGTTGGGAAAATCGTTATAATTAAATAAAGAATAGCTAAAACAATTATTTCGGTTATTAATCTGTCATATGGCTGACATTTTTAAACATGCTGTCATTTGGATGCCCTTCATACATCCTTGCATGCATTTTTTATTTATTTAAAGATTGTTTCTGTTGAAAACCAATAATTAAAATGGAAATATTTGGCATATCCTAATTAACCTCTGATGGATGATTATCTCAATCAATAAATGCATATCACTGATGTTATTTTAGTCTGCATTTGCTGAGGGTGCAAATTGTTTTAGCTTTTGTGTTTCATTATTCTAATAGCAATTGATGCCAAGGCCCATATTTACAATAAACTGAAGTTATACTTTCAAACTTTCTCACAGAAACGCTTTGTCTTCATCAAATGAAAGTGTTTATTAATAATTCAGTACATTTTAACTATACCAACTTAATTTTTTGTACACTGAGGGATTCTTCATGCAGAATCCAGTCCCGAATGCATAAGATGTTTGAAAGGTCACACTTTATTCAGCTCTCTCTTGAATCCCTGTCTTGATGTTGGCTGGGGTTTGATATCTCATCACAGCAGACTGTCTGAACTGCATTACAGTTCGGTGTGCTTAAGAATGTGCTGTTCATGGTGTTTTCTTCTCACAAAAACTGCTTTTAGACAGTTTAATAAGCATTCACTTGTAGATAATTGATTTAACTGGAAATACACTAATCCTTTTCTCAGTGTTTACACCTTGGTTAACAAGCTTATAATGAATTGACAACTCATTATACATCGTAGTATGTCCTTCCATGGTTTATGCTTCCCAAAGCATTGGGTCACAACAATATTCATACAGATTTCTTTCAAAGTAAGCATTTCTCTCGCAATGTTCCCATGGATGTATTATTTTGCCGTGCAGCTAAGGACCTTATTAAATAGATATTAAAGCAAATGAAAATTGTTGATATCTGTGTTTTTATTGTTAACTAAAACTAAAACAGTAACACTTTACAATATGAATACATTCACATTAGTTAACAACATTAGTTAACATGTACTAACAATGAAAAATACTTCAAAAGTTTTTATTAATCTTAATTTTAATTTCAAAATTGATTAATACTTTGTTAAAATCAAAAGTTAAAACACAACCCTTATACACAGTCGAGAAGGACAAAGATCAAGTGGAAAAAAGAGGGCTATTTATACACAGATTAAAGAGAGGGAGAAAATAAGACACAGGAGGGAATAAGCAATAAATAAATGAGTAACCTTAAAGAGACAAAAATGGAACATGCTAAGGGTACGTTTACACGACAAGGATGTACTAAAAATGGTAAACTTTTTCCTTTGCGTTTTTTCCGCATACAGACAACAACGCTGTCAAAACGATTCCCGTTAAACAGATCCACAGAAACATTTAAAAACTCTGTATCATTCATCCCAGGCCAGTAGCTGTGTAAAGAAACACTTAGCACCTATAGACTGAACATATAATATGCATGCGCATGACGTCACCGTTTTCACAAATTTGCCTTTTTGTAGTTTACAAGGAGACAATAATGGTATCGTTTTCAAAAACTTGCACTCTGAGACTCGTTTTCAAAAGTGTGCGTGTTCATGCCCCCAAAACGCTGTTGTTGTGTAAATGAGCAGCCAAATACAAATAAAGCTAAATAGAAATGATGAAGAAAAAAAATGGAAATAAACTTAAATATAAAAAGGAAAGCTATTTCAAAATATGAATAAATACTATGCAAGTATAAATAACACTGGTTGGTATGCTAATGGGTACAATAAGACTTGCCCAAATGACTTATGGCACTTGTGAATCTAAGAATAACTTTAGGTAAAATGGGAAATAGTTGTTGTGCAGTAGGAATATTTGTTCCATGTGTTGTAATATGACATTGGATCTTTCTCACTGGATATTCATGTGTATGGTCTCTTCAGTTAAACTTGAATGGGTCATGTCTTTTCATGGATGAAGTGAACAGTGCTGATATCAAAGCGCAGACAAATGAGGGGCTGGTGGCAGGTCCGGTGTTGGCAGGGGAAGGAATCCATAATTAACCCCTGACCTCCTTTCATCTCTAATGGTTGAGCTTCAAACTGATGGAGGGAAATAGGTTAAAGCATTATGGGACATCATCTATCACGCTATTTCTTTTACTTACAACTCGGAATGACCTGGATTTTTTTTTTTTTACTCTCATTTTCATACATGCAGTGATGTTAGGTTAATATTTTAGTTCAATTCAACCACATTGCTCTGTGCATTTGTTTCAGAAATTCTGGATCGGATATTGTATTTCAGCACTAAAAGTCTCAGCAGTGTCCCACTCCATTCCCCGTTCGCTTTGACAGAAAATCATGCGCTTGTGATCAGAGGGAACCTGACCAGTCATTTTCCCGGTAATGGCTTAGGTGTGATGTGTGGTGACATTGCTGCACAAGGCTGTTGACACAGTAAGCATCTCCTGGGCTCCTGGGGTACAGATGTCCTTAGGCCTGATAATTTACTGCCACACATGCCAGCAAATGCTCGCACGGATGTACTATATGGAATATTCCCACTGCTAGCATAACCGGATCCAAGTTATATTTTATTAATGGCCAAGTATAACTAGTTCACTTTGCTACATCGTTATTAATGGGCGATAGATCAACGAATACGAGATGTGCATGATATCTTAACTAGAATTTTGAAAGAAAGTAATGCTTTTATTCAGCAAATATGTAGGCTATTTAAATGAAATGAAATGTGACAGACTTAAAACATATATTTATTTCAAATAAATGCTGTTCTTTTGGGCTTTTTATTCATCAAAGAATCCTGGAAAAAGAAACAATCATATTTTCATAAAAATATTTATACTAATAATTTGAATGTGATTATAAATCATACTGTGATGTTTGTTTTTGAAATGTAAAAATGCATTTTTTTTACGTGCGTGCGTGCGTGGTTCAGGTATATCCTAGGTTATGGGGACAAAATGTTCCCACAAAGATGGCAATTTCCGAAATCCTATATATCCTTGTCTGGACATTTTTGGGTCCCCATGAGGAAAACAGATTATAAACTAAAAAGAATGAGGGTTTTTGACAATATAAAAATGCGGGAAGTTTTCTGTGATGGGTAGGTTTAGGATTAGTGTTAGGGGATAAAGTTTACAGTTTGTACAGTATGAAAATGATAAACTTTTGCGTGCGCACTAGAAACGTTTCTTGTGCGTATGCAATAGTTTTCTCATGTGCACGCGACAGTTTCTCGTGAGTACGTGAAAGTTTCTCGTGAGCAAGCAATAGTTTCTCGTGAGTACGTGAAAGTTTCTTGTGAGCAAGCAATAGTTTCTCGTGCGCACGTGAAAGTTTCTTGTGAGCACGAGATACGTTTCTCGTGAGCACATGAAAGTTTGTATATTTTTATTTTTCCAAAGGTCCCTTTAGCAGCTCCGTAAATGTGCCTTTTTCCTTCATTTTAACATTTATTTTAAAGTGAATTCGAATTCACTTTCTTTTGATAGTCCCTTTAGACTGTATGTTGACTATAAGTAACATTGCACCTACATGTTAACTAACTCTCTTTAGAGTATTAGTTGAGTATGGGTAGGGTTAGGGTTAGTAGAATAAGGGGTTAGGGTTAGTAGAAAAGTGGACCTACATGCAAAGTGACTTATAGTCAGTAGAATGTCTGTTGGGATCATTAAAATAAAGTGTTACTGTGACTTTTATTAATTTTAAAAGAAAATGTATAATCCATTTCCATTTTTCTGTGAAAAAAAAAAAAGTTTGATATCTTATCGTATAGGCTACTTCCATACATTTACTATACTTGATACACTATCAGTGTCTCTTATAGCATATCATATTATTTGTTGATGTTTTCTCACACACTTCTCTATGAGAGCAGGAAAGGAAAGAGCAGGCTTAAATTATTTATCACACACTATACAGAGCCCAGACACCCTTTCCACAGTGGTCTGGACTGATAAAAGGACTGCAGATACACTAAAAAAAAAGAGCTATACTTAGAGCTATAGTTATAACTTCACTAACGGAGGTGAAGGGAAGCGATATCCTCTAATACCATATTTTAAGCTACATATTGCAGGGTATTCAGAGATGCTCCGCACATCCAAATGAGACTTGACATTTTCTTGACAGGCTTGCTTACTTGTAGCGATTAATTATTTATAATCGGCATACATAAAGTGTGTCAGGCTGGAGTGTAATCGTCAGAGTCTCATTAGTTTGAAGGGCATTTGGTTGTCACTCATCTTTACAAAACGTCCTTATAAATGAGTGATTGTCAGCAGTACCACAATGTTTCACAACATGATTCTTGCATATACTTTCGGGGTAGTCTCTTTGTTTTTGTTCATGTTTTATTTCGAGTCAAATTGCCCATCTGTTTCGTTGAAAAGTGAGGAACGAAGATTTAAGCTTTAAATGTATTCTCACCCAGAAGTGTGTAAGTGTAACTATGTTGTCTTTGTCAATATGGCTCGTGTTTGCGTATTCACCTGAAAGAGAAATATAGTGCTCTCGCAGGAATTTTGATAGCATTTCTCTCAAAACAAACATAAGCTGCGAGTTTATCCAGCACACCATGCAATTTTCTTCAAGGAGGAGTGATTTCCTAAGATGAACCCCAAACTGCTTTCGTATGCAGCATGTTCGATGGAAAACATCCTCTGAAAGGATGTTTGCAGATACACAGCTGGGCTGAAATGTATTAAATGTCATTTATAGGCCCAGACAAGAATGACAGCTCCAAGCCATGCACTGTCCTTGTTAATTAAAGTGAGGCCATCTTCGAGACACTGCCACAGGTTTGTTCCCAGTGCCACAGATGATGATTATAGCACATGTAAATCTTTGTTGCTGGAAGCGATTAAGTAGTCGTGATACCAGGACTGATTGAATTGGGGGGGAAATAAATGCAGGGTTTCAGTCACTTTTGCACTGATTATTTGCTTCACTGGCCTGTAAGGCATGAATAATACCAACATTGCAGTTTGTATTTAAAAATGGCATGTTATATTTTTTCCCTTTTTATCAAACATTGTTTTTATCATTTTCAATATAATTTAGACATGCACTGCAATTTAAACGTTTAAAATGCAGCTTTGACATCATAGGAATAAATTACATGAATACATAAATTGCTATGATATTTCACAATATGACTATTTTTGACTAAATAAATGCAGGCTTGGTGAACATTAGACTTAAATGTATATATAAAAAACTTAGCAACCATTTATTTTCATTCCTACAGTGGCATCTGAAAATCCTCAAATAGAAGTCTAGATAAGGGATATTTAAAAACAAACTGCTAACATGAATTATTACCAAAACATGACCTTGACCACATTTGTTGTGACAGATGTTGGAATCCGAGAGACTAGGTAACGTGGTCGGATGACATTTCAGTGATGGCATAACTGGAGATGATTCATAACACAGATGAGCCTGATGATGCCACTTGCCTCTACACTGCTCAGTTGTTGAACATTGAGTATTGGCATGGATGAGAGTGACATTTGTGCAATCATAAATGCTATGAAATGTCATGCAATGAGAACTGATTTAAGAACAATATGATACAATTCATCATATTATTACACATACGTATGTATACAAAGATACTTGCTATAAATCCTATTTTAATGCATTTCACATTGGCACTAGCTTGTGTAGTATACTAGTTCAGACTTTAAATTTAGCAGTGAGCATTATGAATATTGTTGGCTGTTATGACAAATTGATTGTGATTCCTCATTTTATCACTTTAGATACAAAAACATCTGCTAAATGAATAAATGTGAATGCAGTTTATCAACTTTTAAAATTGACACAGTTCCCATATCTTTTGTTGTCGACGACAGAGGTTGTGTTTCCAAACTCAATGGTGTATTGGCGCAAATTAATTTGTTAGAGAGTAAAACGGATAATAACTAATAACATATTTGGCCCATGTGTTAGTCTGAAAAATCTCACTTCTGCTGTTAATGCGTTTATGAAATTGTCAGTTTTTCCTATTCAGCATATGTTGTGTTTACTTTTTAACATAAACAGACCTGATTCAGTTTTGGGTTCAATGTGAAATATGGCCCCGAAGCAAACAAGAACCACTGATTAAAGACACAGGTCCTGTTTATGGTATGAAAATATTTTGCTTTAATATTCTAGGAAAACAAACAAATAGACAAAATGAATAATAATTTCATGACCCCGCCTGGAGAGTGAATGACTGGAATTACACGCTGTGAAAACACAAGCAAATAAAAACAAGTTATCGTTGTCAGGAAAGGTACTTCAAGCTGAATGGCTTTAAAAGCATTGTTGAAATCCAACTGGTAAGCAACTGGCCCAGGCATTTTTCAGAGCACTCCCATTTATTTCGTTATTGCATTTTGTTAGCTCGGTTGGTCTTTTTGTTAAATAGACAAGGGTCCTAATTAAAACAATACGCTGCCACAACATGATTGCCATTTAATTCATCTTGCAGAAGCATTTGGCCATATTCCAGCAGTGCATCTTTAAAAGCATTTACTTCCACCAGCCACTTGGCTGGTGTTCAAAATCACACAACAAGGGAGATGACATCAAATCATAAAAGTGATAAATAGGCTTGTGGGTATATGAAATATGGACAGCTGCTTGTTTTATAAATACAACAGCTCTATCTATCTCTCTCTCTATCTCTATCTCTCTCTCTATCTATCTATCTATCTATCTATCTATCTATCTATCTATCTATCTATCTATCTATCTATCTATCTCTATATATAGTGGTAATGGTGAGTGAAGCAAATTGGGATTGTGTAAAAGCATATCATTCTCTATTGGCAACATTCAAAGAGTGATTAAACGCAGACACCTTGTCAGATGTGGAACGCTAACAAATGGCCTAATGCACTAACAAGTTCAAACGTGGTGTTTAACACTCTGCCAATCAAGCCTTTGGCTTTTCAGCATTTGACAGCGTGGCCGTTTGTTCCTCACAGCGACAAGACACACCACCACAGTGCGTTTAAGTCCGTCTAAAACAGATGGCCTTTTTTAAAAACTGCTTGCAGCTGTTTCGTGAATTCTCACATAGGTCTATTTAGTCATTACGAGACAAGCTAATTCTGTCTTTTTACTTAATAATGTATGTCCCTTTCACTCTCTCAATTCACTTTGCAGTGATTTCATTTCAGAAGCGGCTTATGGACGATATAATGAAGGGTGATTTGTGAGACATTACTATAAGCTCAATGCAGTGTTTAAAGCACTGACTTATTGTTCCTAAAACAAAAGAGAATATCCCCTATTCATATTTGTGTATGGGACTGCCATAATTGAAAACATCATCTTTTTTTTTTTTTTTTTTTTGCATGTGAAGCATAATCTTTCTGATCACACCTAAATCCTCAAACCCATGAAATCCACTTCATTGACAATATCTAGTATCATAATGCCATTGTTACCATGCAGTCAACAGGTTAGATTATTATTTTCATTCCTTGACAGATGTTCCTCAACACATGTTGCATCTTCCAGTTTAAAGCTGATGTATGTTTTGTGTCATTTGCATCACCAAGTTGGTCAAACAAACATATTGAGCCAGTGTTACATTTAAAATGTTTCAACTAAAAAGTGAACGTTTAATTTTAGGATTCAATGGCGTACTAGTCATTTTTGCATTCTTCAGCTAACCTCATTATCTCAAACATGATTCCTACCTGTATTTGATGATTTCTTCAGTATGTGTGTGTATCCAGTGAGCAACAGAAATCACATGCTCCCGAGAAATTTTTGGTATTGTTACCCCTCAAAAAAAAAAGAAAGAGAGAGAGAGAGAAAAAGATAATGGTATTGATTTTAGCACTGTACTGTATCATTCCAGTCAGTGAATGGAAAATATACAGTGGATCAGGTTTTAGAGGTGACTCTTCCTCAAGCAGTCTAGACACGAGGACACCCATAGTATTCACCACTGCCATTCATGTTTCAGAAGAAAGTGACTGAATTTTTATTTTAGAGTGACTAACTTTGACTTGTCAGATTCCAGCAACCTGTCATTATTTCAAATGTGTCAGCAGGTCTCCACAGCTACCTGTTAAAACTCAGACTAGAGTCCTGTATAATTTTCCCATCTTCCCTGCTCCCTGTGTGCTAAATTGCATTGGAAGATGGATTTTTGGCATCCGAGGCTGTCAGGTCTCAACCAGGGAAGACTTTATGCACTGGTACACCCACTATGAAAGTGAATTCTGTAGGGATGGAGGGGAATCAAAGTCTTGAGTCAAGTGTTGCCACTTCAGTAGCTCTGGTCATTTTTCTTTGTCAGATTTTCAGACTTCTAACAAGAAAGTGGATGCTTTGAGTATTTCTCTAGTGCGGAGTTATGTAAATGCCTTTAGCTTATTCTCTGGTGGGATCAGCGTGATCATTAGATTAGGGGTAAGGAGGAAGAAACAGAAAGGAACTCTTGCCTTCAGTATGAAAGACAGGCCTTGTAATTCATACTAAATTAGTTTTTTCATGTTAACCTAAAACACTTCACGTATCAGTCTGTAAAAAAAGTGTTAGACTTCTTCACTTCTGTTTTGCAAGTCAGTGCTTTTGTTGTGTGAATGTGGTGCAGTTGGCAGGTAATGGTTTTGTAAGCTCATTTGTGTTTGGCATGATTGGAAAATGAAATGCTAGATGTTGTTCTGTGCCTTTCGCACTAGAAGGGGTTTGTTCTAATATTTTGTATCCTAAACCATTTTGGTTATAAGGGCATGCATCACTACAAATTAATGTTTTTTCACTCTGGAAGGCTCTTTCCTTCAAAGCGGCACAGGCATGTTCCTTCACATGGGTCCGCATTCTGTCTTTCACCATGGGAGAAGATTATTCCTTTGTGCTGAAGTTCACATTCTGTGAACATGAGCTTCCTGTGGCTATACCAGCTGACATCAACCAGGAATGTTTGAGCGCAGCTTCCAAATTCATGCACAGACTTTGCTAACAATTCAGCTGGGACCTCAAACCAGTTTTTCATTCATTTGATCCATCTATATAACATATTCCCTACATGTAGCTGTGGACAGTTTTCAGCAAATTCACTCCAACACAGGTACTCTTCCATGAGTGCTTCCTACATAAGTTCTTACTATTTTCTGCTGCAGTTCAAGCGGTTCTATTACTACTTGTACAACATGCTGCTGTGTGTTCACAAATATATTACAGTTTAGCTTTGCGGTTTGTGTGTAAATATATGTCAATCATGACACCTCTCTGAATAGTTTTAGAATATTATTGGAAGTAGCTATTTTAATGTATTTGATCTTGTCGGACTGGATGTGCTAGGCTGCGGTTGGTTATGGACTGCTAATAGACTAACACACACACGCTGCTGTGAGCATGTAAGATATGCTGCTGCTGCTGAATAAATAGACATACATAAATCCCATAGCAGATCTAGGCAGGTGGAGCTGGTAGAGGATTCACTGAAACTCTGATAGCGCGCTGCAGGACTAGTTTACATTTTTTTTTTTATATATATTTACATTTAAAATATATGTTTTTAATTGTTTTATTTAAATACCTACATTTATTTTACTGCTGAAGTGTAACTTGATCATCCTATCCTTACTAATAGTGATATTAAAACACATTTTAAGTTTAATATTAAGAAATGTGTATTTTGCAATAAAGAGGTACTCCAAATAACGTTTAAATATAGTATTTATATCAGTAAGTCTCAAGCGATATGTCAGTTAAAGTGCAAATAGATTTGTTGTAGGCCTACTTCTGAAATAAATGTATTTTAAATACATTTTGGTATAGGTTTTTATTATTCCTGGCAATAAAAGTGGCCAACATAACATAAAAACTGCAATACAGTACAATTGCAAGAGTGAACTATATGTATCATGTTGTGGTTCTGTATTACTTTAGTTTATACCAACTCTGTGGTTGTTATATAAACGTTATCGCTGTGTCCTCTGGCTTAACCACAGTCCCCGAAGGTCATAAATTGGGCAAAGCTTCCTCCTCAAATCCACATCCAGAGGCTCTACCTGCTGCAAACAGCTTCAACAGCTGCCAGCATGTCAGATGGACACGGCTCGAGGAGGAGCTCAACGGAGGGAAAAGATGGAGCAATCGATCTCTTTGCCTTCAGATGCACATGATTGCCTCTCCAGCCTCCCTAAGTGGGGCATGTGACGTGATTGAACAATCAGCTGCATTACCCGAGAGAAATATGAACCTCTCTCACACACTTATGTCTCAAACCTCTGGGATACGTCTTTGCTTACCTCTGTCACCACCTGAAAAAGCCACACAGATCACTGGAAGCATCTGTTGCAAGACTAACCATGACTGATGTGTCGCGTTTCTCGGCTGCAGGCATATGTTCACACCTATTTGATGTGCAGAGGAAAACTTTTTTTTATTGCCTTCCAGAGAACATTGGTCGTCTTAACGTAGATTTAAACCACAAAACTTCTACGGTACTCAGCAGGAATCTGCAAGTATGGTCAGAAAAGCAGAGGGGTTTGCTTCCAGTTTGTTCCCTTAACAATTTAAGACAAATATACAACCCATTTTTAATTAATACCACAGGTGTACTCCACCTAGAATTAACCAAGCAGGTCACTTACACATAAACATCAACTGCAAAGCACACAGTACAAACAAATCTCTATGTGTATATAAAAACACACCATAATTAATTACTGTAATTGATGATGGAATTCTAGAGTCAGCAGGAATCATGCAGGGCCCTTAAATCTAATTAAAGCTTCCTTGATTATTCATGGCGAAGTGTTTTATGATCAAGTATTATATAACTTGCAATTTCACATTATACAAAAGACAGTTCTCTATGGCATCTTATTGGGCAATTGGTTTATAACTTTAGCTGTTTATTTGATTTTCTACAAGTAACTTTCACTTTGGTCTTGATAACATCTGCGTGTAATTAGGCACAAGGTTGCTGTAATTAAGCAAGCCACTGGAGATAGAACTGATAACATTATTTATAGGTCCATCACCGCTGCCGAGCTGGCCACCTCACTGGCTGGTTTAAGCAATCACTCATAATTAAACGTGAAAAAAAAAAAACAGGCTCCAGAATGGAAATGTGACATATTAACATATTAAGTTATATAATAACTTATATAAAAAGAAACTTTACTTTAAACATTAAAGTACGAAATATACTATATAGTTTGATCTCATTCTCAAATATTCAAGGTTTAATACAAGTTAAGCAGCATTTTTGGCATAATGTTGATTATCACACAAATGAATTTGCAATGTCCTTCGTGTTTGGGGTTGTTACGTTTTTTTTTAAATGCTTTTGAAAGAAGTCTCTTATTCTCACCAAGGCTGCATTTATTTCCCCCAAAATATATTGTGAATTGTTATTGAAAGTAACTGTTTTCTGTTTTAATATATTTTAAAATGTAATTTATTCCTGTGATGGCAAAGCTGAATTTTCAGCATCATAACTCCAGTCTTTATTGTCACATGATCCTTCAGAAATCATTCTGATATGCTGATTTAGTGCTTAAGAAAGCTTTCTGTTTATTATGGAAACAGTTGTGCTGCTAATATTAAGTGAATATTTTTGTTGAAACCTTTATTTTGTTCAGGATTCCTTGATGTATACAAAGTTCAAAAGAACATTGAAATATAAATATTTTATGCATCCTTGCTTAATAAAAGCATATTATTTAGAAGTAGATTTAATAACTTATAATTTTAAACAAGCACATTAATTATGTTACTGTTAAAACTGTAAAGCTGTTAAAATTATATTTTTTTCACAATTCAATGGTTTATAGTTAATATTTTGTTCACACTCATGTCATGTCAACATATTGTTTACATAATGTGGCTAAATTACTGAAACATTTTGTCAACGTTGAACCTTGGTGCTCATGTTGGTGACTCTGGTTCAAGTCTGACATGCAAAATCTTCTTACAATACTGGGGAAATCTAGTCAAAATTCCCAGGACCACTTTTTTATGCAATGAAGCCTTCGTGTAAAATCATTGTTCATGCTCCAAATGTGAACATGTCTTCAAAGGCGGATGACGACAGGAGCACATGTGCCTCTCATAAAGAATTAATTCTGAGAAGCAGGGGATAAACTTACCATTTATTTTGCCTTCAGTTTTAGTCATTGTGGTGTTTCTGCCCAAAGGGAAATGCACCTGGAGCCAGGTCTGCCTACCTGGCGGCAAGCCCAGGGCATAAGACGGTGTAAGCAATACCAACGAAAAAACGAGACAGACCGTACATCCTGAAAGACAATCGGTGCATATTTCCTCAACCTAAAGTCTTATACAAAAAGTGCTGGTAAGCTTGATTTTGCAGTCCCCATTTACAGAGTCAGTAGTTGTTGTTTTCTGAGGGGGGGACAGTCAACGCATTATTGTCAGTCCAAGTATATTTGAACAAAATAAATTAATGACAACCTTGTTGATCCATTCTGCATTCTCACATTTACAACTGCTAAACGAGACATGGAAGAGAGCGTAATATTCTTTTCCTCGTTGTTACACTGGCAGGGTGCAATATCTTTTAATTCTGTGATCCTTGTACAAAAAGACTACATAAATCAGATACGTTCTCTTTGCAAATCATCCTCTGGCTTTATGAAATTTCTGGATGAAATTTTTGAGAACATGCAGTCGTAATTAGTGTGGACGTACAGCAACTCATGCCAGGTTTTAAACGGAATCCCAGAGGGAACGGGTTTGCTTTAGTGTAACATTGCAGCAATTCTTTCATTCACTCTTTCAAAGAGGATTACATGAAGAGAAAGTCATTAAAAAAATAAGTGAAGTTTAAGCGTTAAGGTGACTTTAAGAAGTTTGCCGTCTCAAGTTTGGCATGTTGTAACTTTGTCTCCTGCTTTTTGGGGTCATTAATATACATGTGACAGTGACGACCTCTCCGGGCCTCGGTGAAGGTCCTTCTGTTTTTCTTCTCTTGTGAAGGATGGGAGTGAGTGAGGTCCTCTCGGTGATAGGCACGGCCCTTATCTTGAGACTCTACAGAGAGGGCTTCCCTTTTCTCATTACATTGACTGGCATTGTGAAATCACACTGGGTGTGCCCTTTCTTTCTGAGCTTATCTATTTGTTTTCACTCATTTTCCTGAAGCGGCGGTAAAAAGAAAGTGACAGCACTAAACGAGTAGTCCTGTCTCTCGATCCCATCACATTCTTCTTCGAGAGTGATGTGTGAAACCGGCATGCCAAGACTCTGACAAGCAAGAAATGATCTTTCACATTCACTTTCACTTACAGTGTCTGTTCACAACTGAACGTGTGTTTTGATACAATTACGATAAACAGAAAGTGCATCGAAAATACAAAACAGGAAAGAACGGGGTAAAATCAATCAAGTGCTTTATTACCATAAACAGTTCTTTTGAACTCCCCAGTGTCTCTTAAATGTCTGAAAATCTATTGCTTCAGCATGAGAGGCTCATAAGAATATTGAAGAATACATTGGAGAAATCTGCCACAAGACCCGGTGGAAGTATACAATTTGAAATCTATCATCTTCGCTTAAGGCTTTACAGTTCTGCATCTTTGTGACAGTTAAGACTTTCACATTGTTACAATAAAATTATATTTAAAATAAATGCTGTTCTTTTTAACTTACGGTAACACTTTATTTTGATGGTCCACTTTAGACATTCTAAGTAACTTTGCAAATACATGTAACTCTCATTAGATTATTAGTAGATTGTCTGTATAATATCTGCTAACACTTTATCTTGATGCTCCTAACATACATTATACTGACTATAAGTAACTTTGCAACCCCTAACTCTAACCAAACAGTCTACTTACAGTCTACTAATACTCTAATGAGAGTTAGTTGATATGTAGTTGCTAGTTACTATGCCTAAAGTGGACCATCGAATAACCGGACGTTCTATTGATCAAAGAAAACTGAAAAACAGGTATCATGGTTTCCACAAAAGTATTAAGCAGCACAACCGTTTACAACATTGATGATTATAATAATTATTGTTTCTTGAGTACCAAATCATCATATAAGAATGATTTCTGAAGGATCATGTGACACTAAAACCTGGAGTAATGTTGCTGAAAATACAGCTTTTCCATCACAAAATATATTAGTATTGGTATACTTTAGTATGTAATGGTCTTTTTAATGGACTTTAACAGAGATCGATGCTTCTAGAGCTGTGTAAAAAAAAAAAAAGAGAGAGAGAGAGAGATAAACTTTTTCTTAGAGAAGATATGGATAACATTTGTTTGGTTTGTATTTTTTGGGAATTCAGACACTGCTGCGTCTCCGGCTGTCACTGTTAGTACGGCAACAAACGGACTCAAACAAAAACAGCCCTGCCATAGACTTCTCAAACAATGCTCATGTTTGTTGATTTCAAACAGGATGCTTTTCTTTAGTCTCAGATGGCACTGTTTCATCAAATATGTACTGTATCTATAAAACAAACATTTTCTGGGTTACAAGAATAACTTACAAATATATTCTTTGGTGATAAACTATTCATGCTTTTCAGTATTTGACACACAAAACTGTGCAATAATTAATGTCCTATTTCTCATTTCAGTTATTTTTGGTGGGTTTGTTATTATTTTAGTTATTATTTGTTGAATACAGCATCATTGGTGAAACTAAAATGAGTGACACTTATCAAAAAACCTTTGTCAGTATGTTCACATAATAATACACATTAAGTAAACTTCATGAAGGTTTCTGAAATCTACAGCAGAAGAGGGCAGCTTATATAAAACCATATTCACAAGTGCATTTGTTCTTAATATAGATCAAATGTTTCTGCAACAAAATCCTTTAATCTTTGTTTTCTATGTCAATCAAGTGCTGCTGACTCGACACTTTTCTTAACTGCTAATTGCAATCATTAAGACTCGATTAAAATGCTGATTACACAATCCTTTTTGTTTGAGATCCTACTATTTTATAATGTCAAATTAATGGATGTCAGTTTTGAATTTAATTTGTTATTATAAATATTATTTGATTCTAGCCCAGTTTCTAAAGCATCCTATGTTCTTTTTTTCGAGTTTTTCCAGACTTGGACTTGATTTATTTAATAATGGTGATAACATTCTATAGAAGCATCCCCCCCTGTTGTGCTACTGTATTTTGGACAGACAAGTTTGTCAACAGCCATTTTGAGGATCTTTTCATGAACAGAAGATTTAATTACTCACCACTTCCCAAGCTTGTTACACGTTCATTAGCTCAGGATTGCCATTGATTGACAACAGGGTGGCCAGACTCGCTCAGATCAGCCTGACATTCTTCTATTGCTGGACTGAGCTTGACATTGGGCTTGCTGACGGATGAGAAATATTACTGCCAGATCGAAAAGCAAAGTGGAAGATAAATGAGTTTAATGCTGCCGCTATCGTCACATCTAAGCACCACATCTATTTATTAATATTTGGTTTGCCTCCGCAACGATCCATCTCTATTTGGGTAATACATATAGGATTGGATCTGTCATTTTGGTTATTTACTAGCATTTGTCTCTCACTTCCCTAGTGGGCTCTCAGTGGCCCCGGCCAGGCAGCTTTGAGGTAACTTCCCCCTCTAGGTGACAGCACACTGAAAAGCCTATGCTGACAGTTACTGGGAAAAGTCACACAGCGTTATCATAGAAAGAAATGCAGCAGACATACTGTGCAGAGGAGTCTAAAAGCCTTGAGCCCACAATGAACCCATATGAGATTAAAACAATATAATACTTTTATTCATACTCTTTTTTTTTTAAGTTCACCTTTTCACTCAAATTTGCATACTGTAATTAAAAATACTACCTAATACTAGGGCTGTAAACGATTAATCGCGATTAATCGAATCCAAAATAAAAGTTTGTGTTTACATAATATATGTGTGTGTATTGTGTATAATTATTTTGTATATAGCCTATAAATACACACACATGCATGTATATATTTAAGACAAATGTTTTATTTATATATAAAATAGTTATATTTATATATAATATAAATCATATGTAGTGATTATATATACATATATATGCAGTATATAAATGCAAATATTTCTCAAATATACACATGCATGTGTGTGTATTTATATATACAAAATAATTATACACAATATCACACATATATTATGTAAACACAAACTTTTATTTTGGATTCGATTGATCACGATTAATCGTTTACAGCCCTACCTAATACGGTAACTTTTTAGAGTGCCGTACCCCCTGAGGCATTTAACATCCTTCTGCGTATCCCCTCTCTTCCAGTCACACCAATAATTGCCCCCTTAACTCAATTTTCCAGTGCATTTTTTACCTTTATAAATGCCTTTATAAAATAAATAATGATTTAAATAAAAATAAAAATGTTTTAAACTTTTATGAAGGTACATTGTCGAGAACGGCAGTAATGTAGCGTAATTTGCTAAGGCAGCATACTGTGCACGCAACCTGTCATATGCTCACTACTTGTGTGGTTGCAGTCAGTTTTGACCACGAAAGATGAGGTCATTTGATTAGATGTCATCAAGCGTAGCGTTAGTTCTGGCAGGTCACGTTAGTCAAGCTCGCATCAGCTGACTCTCAGCTGATCCACATCTACTTATAGGAATACGGCGCTTATCACCGTATACATATATAAGCTCCTTCAGTACACAGCAGCTATCGCGTTTCTCGGAAGTGAATTACCCTCCTCCATCCCCAGCTCTTCCTCTCGCCCAGTCAGGATTTGGCATTCTGATTCCCCTTGAATCAGAATAAATTCTCAAATTATGTTGTACTTTAAAATCTTGAATTAATTATATTTGCATACATTCAAGTTGGTTCTGTTCTGTTTACCCAAAGGGGGGTTATTGCTGCTCTCCCTGCTCTAGGCTGCATGGATGCGCAGGGCGTTCTCGCCCAGAACGGAACCATACCGCCAATCCAAACTGTATGCTAATTGTCAATCATATTTGACGATAGTGGTCCTGACAGAAATGTATTCACGGCATTTCACCTGCTAGAAATACATGCTCAGTTTTAATGTTATTTTAAGGTAGAATTAAATGAATGGCAAAATTAAGCGTTTTGTTCACGTACCCCCTCAGATAAAAAAAATTCAAATGGAAAAAAAAAATGTACTAGTAGTCCTTTGGACCACCTACAGTATGCATGGTAATGCCCTGCCAATTAATCAATTGCTGAATTCAAGGAGCATGAAAAGCTGTTTGTGTGAAAAAGACTTAGGTGTTGAGCTTTTGACAACTTGATATTTTTGGACCACTAATGTAAATGCAGTCTAATTAGTGCTGATATTTGAAATAATCTTCAAATCTATTTTGCTAATTGCCAAGATGCCTGTCCAAAGGCCAAGTGTTGACAAACATGAAATGCTCTGGAAAAAAAAAAAGAAGTTTGCATGAAAAATCCAGCTTTGATTTGCCAGTCAAGGGGGACAGGCAACATCTATGCTAATGTTCGGTCTTAAGTATTTTGGAGTACCTTGCTTCTGATTAAGCTCTCCAGGGCCTCGCAAGCCAGTTAACATGTAAATGCAGCAATTGTATTCCCATTAAAATTCATACAAAGCCTGATAAAACTGCGTGGAGCTTTTCTAGTCACAACATAGTTTTCATTTTTTTTATACAATTATGTAGTGACTGTGTCCCTATGTGGAGTGATGGTAATTATAATGTTTGAAAGAAAATAAACGTTTACCAAAACAAAACATGAAACGTAACAAATAATTTTATTGCAGTTAACATTTAATATAATATAACATAATATGCTATTTGAGAAGGTTGTATAAAACAAAGGCATCATTTACACTGTCCTCACTCCTACATGAAAGCTTGTGGCAGGGATGTATGTAATTCAGAGGAAGCATCTCCTATCATTGAGAACTATTTTTCATTAGTGTTATGCATTGCTCCTATGCAATTTTTAATTATGCGTGTTTATTTGCAATATGTGCTATGTATAAATTGCAAACAACCATGTTTCTACTACATTACTGGTTAAAAGTTTGGAGAAAAAAAAATTTGTTTAATGTTTTTGAAAGAAGTCTCTTATATCCTCACCATTTATGTTTTTTTTTAAATACAGTACAAACAGTAATATTGTGAAATATTATTACAATGTAAAACAAAATTTTCTACTTAAATATATTGTAATATGTAATTAATTCCCAAATGGCAAAACATTCTGAATTTTTTGCATCATTACTCCAGTCTTCACTGTCACACGATCCTTCTAATAATCATTCTAATCATTCTAAAAATCATTCTAATATACTCATTTGGTGCTCAGTTACTAATAATGGTTCTTCTGTTAGCATAAGAGACTTCTTAAAAAAAAAAAAAAAAAAAATTCACATCAAAACTGACATGATTTATTCGTGCACATCATTATTATTATTATATTTGTGTGCTCTTGGAATATTTAATCAAAATAACTTCCCCTCCCTCTTGCAGTGACATATCTTCTCTGACGTGTTTACAGGCGCGAGGGCGGGGCAACCTGTCACTCACATGAGATCGACCAATAGCAAACCTCAACCATCTGTTCTGTGTGTGTGTGTGTGTGTCGTGCCAAGTCCTGCAGACAGGGCCGAGTGTTTCACAGCAGTGACACGAGACGGATCCTAATCCCGAAGAAACAAAAATCCCGTCCTACTTTTTCTTTTCTTTTTGGAGAAGCCGTTTCATTCAGATATACTGTATGTCACAATAGTGAAGAAAAGACTATCGCAACTTCCATTTCATTCCAACTTTAATTATTCCAGTCCACACTTTTGACTGATAGTGTACTGCTGGAATTTTGGTTGAGTAAAATACAGAGCTGTATTATTTAGTGTTATTTTGTCACATTTATTTACACACTTCAGTACAGATTTGTTTAAAAAAAAAAAAACTAATTAGTATTTCACCATTTTGTGGCATCACATTGTCTAGGTTACATATCATAACCCTCGTTACGGAGATGCCACGTCGAGACCGACAAATAGGAATCTCGCTAGAGAGGCCAATCTACTTAGAGTGAAACTAAACAAGCCAATGCACATTGGTGTGCAATCATTTTGCATCAGCTGTTCAGCCACACAGCACGGGTATATAATGAGCAGAAGGTGCAATTGCACTTCAGTTTTTTGCTGAGGAGCCAAGCCGATAAGCTGGCTGCCCAAGCAGGCCGCAGCAGATTTGGCGACGGGACGTGGCATCTCCGTTCCCTCCTTCAGGGAACGAGGGTTACCATATGTACCATATAACCTAGATGTTCCTCTTCCGTCTGTCAGTCCGAGACCGACGAATAGGAAGACCTACAAAAGGGCCACAGCGGCTGACCCCATCCAGCACCTTGAGCAAGCCTCTTGCCCCTTCTTTCCTGGAAGGACGATAGGAGAGGGCTTACACGGAGTATATCTGTCACTGTTGTTCCGTGATAACCCATACAGTGAGATTCTTGGACAACAAAAAAAGCGTGCCCTTTCTGTTATGAAGGAGGAGAACGCTGCGGTACCCACATTCTTCCCCGAAGGAGTTATGTGGAGATATACATATGGACTAACCCGAATGTTGTACTGCATATGAACCCATATACTGGGTGACTTAGCCCAAGGGAAAGACAGGCTTTCGATTAGGAGCAGCCGTGGAAGAAATACACATATGGGATCCCTGCAGAGTCACACAGATGGGTCCCAGCCTAAATCCGGTTCTCAAGGATTCAACGGATAAAAACCTGGCGCCGGACGCTCTGCCACGTCTGGGTCGAGGATGTTGGAAGACTCAACAGGTTTTTCACTCTGGAGCAATAAGGGTGCACAGTAGGGTGCAGCAAGCCGACAGAGCCTGGCCTTTCAGTGCTTCTACCCATTTAGGATGAGAACACGAAAGGAGACTGACTCTACGCTTAGGCTATAATATCTAGCGAACGTGTTAAGTGTCACCCTGCCCGCAGCTCTACAGATGTCTGTTAGCGAGGCGCAACGTGTTAGCGCCCAGGAGCATACAACGCCTTTTGTTGAGTGAGCATGCAACCTGAGCGGGCAGGGCACGCCTTGTGCTTGATAAGCCAAGGCAATGGCATCCACTATCCAGTGGGCCATTCTGTGCTTGGAGACAGCCTATTCCTTCTGCTGGCCTCCGTAACAGAAAAAGAGCTGGTCTGAGTCTTTGAGTTCTGTCCACGTACAGACGCAGAGCACAAACAGGACAGAGCAAAGCCAGGGCTGGATCTGCCTTCTCCAGGGGCAGCACTTGCAGGTTCACCACCTGGTCCCTGAAGGGAGTGGTAAGAACCTTGGGCACATAGCCAGGCATGATCTCAGTAAAACATGGGTGGAGGGAGACAGCCTTTGCTTCAACCCCTGCTGCAAGAAGGAAAGCACAGACCCAATCTCTCGGCGTAAGTCACCTAGAACCTCCGCGTCCCATCCAGGGACCACACATTGAGTTTCCAGAGGTCCGGACGCGGGTGCCATAGGGTGCCCCGTCTCTGAGTCAGAAGGTCCTTCCTCAGAGGAATGGAAAAGGGAGGGACTGTCACAAGGAGCATGAGTTCTGGGAACCAGTTCCGGGTGGGCCAATAGGGAGCCACCAGAAGGACCCGCTCCTCGCACAGACCCTGTGCAAAGTCAGGGAGGACAAGTAGGCTCACTGGGAGAAACGCATATTTGTGGAGATGTGTGCCAGTGTGTCCGTGCCAGGGAGTAAAACAGCTGGCAGTGGGAGATCTCTGAGGAGGCAAAAAGGTCTACATGAGCCTCTCCGAACTCTCTCCAGATCAGCTTAACCGCCTGGGGGTGGAGTCGCCATTCTCCCGGGAGCACAGCTCTTGACAGCTTGTCGGCCACACAGTTGAGCACACCGGGGACATACATGGCTTGAAGCGACCTCAGATGCTTCTGACTCCAGAGGAGGAGATGGCGGGTGAGTTGCGACATGCAACTGGAGCGTAGACCACCATGTCGGTTGATGTACGCAACGGTCGCAGTATTGTCCATACGGACCAGCACGTCCCTGCCATGTAGCGGCCTTTTTAAGCGGCTCAGAGAGACGTACTGCTAGCAACTTGAGGGAGTTGATGTGCCAATGCATTTGGGGGCCCGTCCACACCCCTGACACTGCATGCCCGTTGTATGTTGCACCCCAGCCGGTGGCAGAGGTATCTGTGAACACCACAGCATGCCTTGACACCTGCTCCAAGTGCACTCCTGCCTGCAGGATGAGGGGTCTGACCACGGGCTGAAGGCCTGGCGGCATGCCGGTGTGATTGTCACCCGGTGAGTGCCGTGATGCCACGCCCATCTCAGGACTCGGCCGTGAAGCCCGAGCGGTGTGGCAGCAGCGAGGTGGAATGCAGGGACGTGGCTCGGGAGGCTCTCTCTTGGAGGCGGCCTGTAGAGTGTGCTGTGTAACACTCACCTGGATCCACGGGGCAGGAGGAGGCTTGGTTGCGTTTTCGAACTGCAAACTGCTGCCCGCTGCTGCCTGCTGGTGATAGAAGAGGCGGATGAGAATGGTGAAGATTCTCTCCCGCCACTGCTCTCCAGGCCCTCTTCGGACCCAGAGATGGAAGAAACGCCAGCGGCGTAACACAAATAAAAAAGGGAACGTAAATTTTTCCACCCGGCCCTCTTCCGGGGGAAGGAGCGGTGCGATCACTATCTCCTGAAGAGCAATCCCATCCATCTTTGGGTCGCCTGTCCTAGAGTAGTGTAAGTTCTTTCAGGGGACTGCTCTCCTTGGAGCTGAAGCAAGCTGGGGAACGGTCACAGCGAACACAGACAGGGAAGTGTGCAGCCTGTCGTGCGCTGAACAGCCTTTTTGTTTTGCTCAGTTTACTAACAACACAAAGAGAGTGAGAGAGAGAGAGAGAGAGAGAGAGAGAGAGAGAGAGAGAGAGAGAGAGAGAGAGAGAGAGAGAGAGAGAGAGAGTCAAACCCACTGCCGCACTGTATTGCCCACACCAGACGTGAGAGCTTGCTCGTTTAATAAAAACAGCTTCACTGAAGTGAACAGCATCTAAACGCTCGGCTCCGAAGCAAAAAGGTGAAGTGCAATCGCACCTTCTGCTCATTTTATACTCTCGTTGCGTGGGCTGAACAGCTGATGCAAATGATTGCACACCAATGTGCATTGGCTCGTTTAGTTTCACTCGAAGTAGATTGGCCTCTCTAGCGAGATTCCTATCCGTCAGTCTCGACGTGGCGTCGGCTGACCGACTGAAGAGGAACCAGCTCGTCTGTAAACACACCCCTCCTCCGGATGTCCACATCACATTTGTAAAATAAAGTGATTCGCTGCCATCACATAGTGGTAGAATTCATAGGCTTTCTATAACACTCTACATTAAAGACATGCCATGCTGATTAAGAAAAGATTTAACCTTTGCAAAGGTTAAGTGACTGGGTCATTAACGGCTTGACCATATTGATAGGCTAATTTGTAAAAGATTGATTATGTCTACTTAATAGGACATTAACTTGTGTATAGGTGTTAAGTGACCATGCATTGTCATTGTCATTTTTATATGAATATAGATCAGCACACATCATGCACAGATTCTAAAGAGTCCTATTCATAATTTCTTAATTGAAATTGAGCTTATTTTACTTATTTGATAATGAATAATTTACAAACTTCCCTATGCATTATGTTATGTTATGTTATGTTATGTTATGTTATGTTATGTTATGTTAACAAATTACATTCCATTGCATTACATTAAACTTTACATACATATTATACTCTAGGTAAACTCTCAGAAAAAAAAGGTGCACAATGGTACAAATCATGTCCTTTAAGGTACAAACTGGAATGGACCAAATTTGTTTCTTTATATTAAGATACAATTCAGTAAAAGTTACTGCCTCAGTTGCAATGGTTTGTACCCTCTTTGGTGCAAAATTGTACCTTTTTTTCTAAGAGTGTAGGATGTGCAATTAACCAATCAGAAGTAATCCTGAGAGACATGTAATACATAATTTTAAAACTATATTTATAAATGCTTTATAATTTGTTGGGGGGCTTGGCTATTATAAGTGATATACATTTGGCTTTTCTTTCCTTCTTTTATTTTTGTAAGTTTCTTTTAGGAATCCTATATCCTCAACGGGCCAGTACAATAATCGTAGTCTTATTTGTTTATTTCTGTATTCTTGCTGTGTGGCATTATATGCCCTTGATAGCTTGATGACTTGTTAAACTAACAAATATGTGAAACGATTTTTACTACTCGTCTCATGCACATTGTTGCCCTAGGCATCCTGTTGGCAAGGTTGTAACCAACGGGTTACCATGATGCCAGATACTGTTGGTCTGGCTACTGTCAAAACACAAGGCAAGCACACAAAATATTATGTTTAGCTTTTCAATTCTTCTTTACTTTGAAGACTACAATTTTATAAGGATATTGATTTGACAGCATTATTCTTTTTTTACTTGTTTACTTTTATTTTTAATATGCTATAAATAAACATTTGAGTACTTATTTAAAGCTACTTCAGTGGTAAATGTTCCAAAATAATATCATGACAAATAAGGTTGAAATCTCAAAGATTTTATTCCTTTAGTCACCTGTCATCTGTCGTTTTGCCATTTGTTTCAAAGTAAGTGCATGTTTTTACAAGTGCATGACGTCCTTTATAGTTAAAGACTGTAGACAACAGGAAAACATAACCAGTGACAATCTTTGATATGGCTGAAAGCTGTTTTGAAGCATAATGGAGTTATATCGCTTGTACAAAGTATTGTTTTGCTGATATCAATTTTAATATCACTGATGTGTGCTCATATTAATCAATGTTTTTATGTATGCACATCCTAAGGAACAGGATAGCCATTTAAAAACAGACTTGTTTTAATGTCTTTTTTCTTTTTTTTTACATAAAACTGTTCAAATATTCTCCAAAAGTTGAAATAATCTTCAATGGAATGAGCTTCAAATCACTTCTTCACTCGGAGGAATTAAGCTATTAATTAATGACTCATATTAAGAGCTTTTCTGCTCCATGGCTCACTCATTAATACAACTTCAATCATTTGTCCTTAAATTTGAACCTTTAGCATAATCACAGTGTTTACATTCCAATGAAGGACAGACCTGCGATATATTTCTATTATTAAATTATTAAACATATTTTTTTTATTTTAAAAAAATACATTGATGTGCTTTCACCTTCCTTGCAACAACCTAAATTGTGTGCATAACTGAATCTTTGGAGAAATTAATGAGCTTCACACTTTTTAAAACTTTTCATGCTTTGATTCTAATTTAATTTGTCTATACAATGAGTGCAAATGACTGCACATGTCCCATCTGGGTTTGATTTATAAATAAATGATCTGTTAAGGTCTTTCTCCATTATTCTCTGATAAGCAGGAGGTTTGCTAGGACTGAAAATAAGTGAAATAACCTTCTTCTACAGTATGCATGCACAGACCGAGTTTGGAAACACGCACAGCATTTCTAACAGCCTTACGCCATTGAATGCTTACGCCTCTTAATGCTACTTTGAATACATAAAAAAAACTCAGGTCTTTCCGGTTTGTCGTCCCAGCATGGTCACTCTAGTTTAATCCACAACACAAGAGGGTTTTGGCGAGGGTCACAGCTGTGCAAAGTCGATAATAAACTGTTCTAAACACTTAGCCCCTGCTGGTAGATCCCATAACTACACCATGATGTATAGGCAAAAAGTGTATTCATTAAAATAACAATTTTAAAGGCAACGTATAATTTGCATATATTTTTTTTAATGAATGAGAAGGAATAAATCAGAGATGTAACCAGTTATAAAACTGACAGTGCTCTACATTGAAAATGACATGCAATTTGTGTGTGAAACAGTGTTATTAAACCCTTTTACAAAGTCTTGATTTTGTTTATGGGGTATTCCAGAATATGCTTTTATGCTTGATTGTTAAAACAAAAATGCATTATTTTTCACATATTTCACATTATTACAGCTCCTCTCTCCCCAGTCTGGGTGAAAGCGTCATATTCCTTTCCACGTACAAAATGTGCTGTGATTGGTTAGCTGGCCCAGTGTGTTGTGATTGGCAGCGCTTGGCACGTTTTCGGCAAATGTCACACATAACCGCAAGCTCTACTCATATATTAATGATGGCATCAATTTCAAACCAATTCAAGCCCGATTCAATGACAATATTAACGAACAAGAGGATTGTGCTGAACGGATTTCAAGCACAGACTTTGCAATCACGGATTCCACTGGAAGTATTTTTTTTTATTATTTTTCTTATAGATACAATGTTATCCACCATTTAATCATATTTTATTGGAAAACCATGGTAATACCAATAGTAATCGATCACAAAACCATGGTTAATTTTCCTAAGGGGTGGTGAACAGTCTTACAAAAGCAAGAGTGTACAAAAGCTACAGTAAACACTACATCAATACTGTAATGTTAACAGGCTAGTGGAGGCAAAGCTTTGCCATTTAAGCTATAGCATCTATATAAAACATAATTGGAACTGTTAATAGAAAACACAACTACAAATAATAAGACATTCTTACAAGGAAACCAGAGGAAGGGAGGAGCCCAGTGTAGCCGAGGGCGGGGTGGAGGGTGGAGGGTAGAGGCGCAGCCAGAGACTTGGAAGTCTGTGGCGGAAGCTGAGTGACAACCAACCGAGGTTGATCCGGAAGGGCGAGGGAGCCCGGAGGAGTCCCAGGGCAGACGGGCCAGACAAGGGAACATGGAGGCAGGGCAGAGCCAATGGGCTGACAGGCTGAGATCGATTCATGGGCCTGGAGGCCCAAGGTGCAGCCAGGGACTCAGTTTCACACGAGCTGGTGGAAGGGAAGCCCGAGGCAGAGCTGAAGAGCCGCAGAGAGCTAGCATGGGGGCAGAGTCAAGAAGCTGATGAAACCAGTGGAGCCAGCAGATACAGGGGACTGGACCTAACAAGTGAAGGGGATATGACTAGGAAGTCGGGCCGGAACACTGAAGGGGGAAGATCTCTGGACGGAACCTGAGCATCCAGATATAGCAGATATATAACCGGCGGAAAAGGCGAAGTCTCGAGGGTGGGGACTCAGAAGAGAATTTAATCGGCAGACCACAGATTGATTTAGGCAGTGGTCTGCTCCTGGCTCTGAGATGGACTGAGCAGCACCCGTAGAATCCGGGGCTTTGATGGTGGCCGGCTCTGGTTCTGGAACGAGCTCGGTGGGTGCTTCGGGCTCGCAGGCTGTAAGGGGAAGTTCGCCGTTTAGGAGCATCCAGCCCAGATACTGCAGCACATTGGCACCATGCTGGCGAGTCCATTTTTTATCTTTTATAAGTTCCGTGTTCTGTCACAGAAGGCTGTATGTAAGCACACGACGCAGCAGAATAGGTACGAATGGTCTTCATTCGTTCAAAGGAACACTCACAATGAAACATCGACGACACGGAACAATGAGTAAACAGAACATGAAGTATATACACAGCTTTACTGAGGGAACTAAACAGGAACAACTGAACCGAATGAAAACAAGAACTAATGCAGACACGACATGAACTAAACTAATGGCGCTTTTCCACTGCATGGTACGGTACGGTTCGGTACGGCACGGCACGCTTTGGCGCTTTTCCACTGCATGGTACGGTACGGCTCGGTTCGGTACGGCTCACTTATGGCGCATTTCCACTGCATAGTACGGTACGGTACGGCTCGCTTCGGCTCGCTTTAAATGGTACCACCTCTGTTGAGGTTCCAAGCGTACCGTACCGATACTAAACGTGACGTGAAAACACTGCAGATCACTGATTGGTCAGTCACTTCAGCGTCATTGTATTTGCGATACGAGACACTAAACCTAAACCCGCTAGATTTAAATAGCCAGACAACAGCCAACGCAGTAGCACCTGTTTTTAGAGTATTTACTTGACAAAATAAGTTAAAAAAATCAAAAAAGAAATGGCTGAATCGTGGTCAGTGGACGAGGTGTCGACGTTCCTCTCGTTGATTGCCGCCGGACCTACAAACAGTGTAGGGACAAATTAGAGGCGACAACTATTAATAACGATCAGTCCCACCCACTTTGAAGCGGTACTAACTGCAGTGGAAAAGCAACCGATCTAAAGCAAACCGAACCGTGCCGTACCGAGTCGAGTCGTACCACGCAGTGGAAAAGCGAAGCGAGCCGAACCGTTCCGCGCCGAGGCGAACCGTACCGAGCCGTACCATGCAGTGGAAAAGCGCCATAAACAGAACATAACCGTGACACTGTTACAGTTTTTTTTATTAATTAGTTTTTATTTTTTCAGTTTTCATTTTAATTTTAGTTAAAGTTTTGGTCATTTTGTCATTTTTATTTTATGTAGTTTTAGTTTTTTTAGTATATCAAGTTAAACATTGAAAATTAGAAAACTTTCCTAGGCAACTAGCTTAAATAAAATAAGTTTATTTATTTATATGGAAATAGCCCACCTTATTGGCAGAGGCTATTCACGCTAAATCCGCCCACCAATGTCGGGTTGAGCCAGGTAATATTACAAAATAAACTAATTTCCTTACATGATCAGTGATGCTAGGAGTAAGGTGGGTAGTAGTAACTTTTGACTCGATCGCCCCGAGCTCAAATTAGAAAATACTGCTATTTTCACTTTGTGTATATAATATATATCACTGATTCTTGAGAGTCGGGACAAAACACGTTTTTAAAAAACTTTTTTTTAAATACACACTATATCAATTAGAGTTATATGTTTCTGCGTAGAAAGGTCTTAGCTATTTAACCATGTAAAGGAACAGGTTCTAAATAAAAACACATTTTTAACAAATAAACATGTTCCCCTTCAGAACTGAATTTGTGTCAACTCCGTCAGACACCATAAAATGTAAACAATTTTAATTCTTCCAATCCAACAAGAATCTAAAGTTCTGAAGTATATTGTAATAGTGTTTAGTTACTCTGATATGTAAATAAAATACAATATTTAAACTTAAGTTGTGATTTCACACTATTCTGAAAACTCATTCCTTAAATCAATAAAACATAAGAGGATGTAGATCAGATGGTCCTTTATCAGATGGTCCTTTATTATTAGATGGTCCTTTGTTTTTTTCCCGTAGGACAGTTGCAGAGGGCTTACGGCTGTGAGAGGGGTGTCGACTGGACAGCAAGTAAGGACTCCAGGTACGGGGGGCTCTTCCACGTAGAACAATTGCAGAGGGCTTACGGCTGTGAGTGGAATGTCGACTAGACAGCAGGCAAGGACTCCAGGTACGGTTGGCTCTTCCCCGTAGAACAGGTGCAGAGGACTTACGGCTGTGAAAGGGCGTCGACTGGACAGCAGTCTAAGGACTCCAGATACGGGTGGCTCTTCCCCGTATAACGGTGCAGAGGGCTTACGGCTGTGAGAGGGGTGTCGACTGGACAGCAGGTAAGGTCTCCAGGTACGGGTGGCTCTTCCACGTAGAACAGTTGCAGAGGGCTTACGGCTGTGAGAGGGATGTTGACTAGACAGCAGGCAAGGACTCCAGGTACGGTTGGCTCTTCCCCGTAGAACAGGTGCAGAGGACTTACGGCTCTGAAAGGGCGTCGACTGGACAGCAGGTAAGGACCCCAGGTACGGGTGGCTCTTCCCCGTAGGACAGTTGCAGAGGGCTTACGGCTGTGAGAGGGATGTCGACTAGACAGCAGGTAAGGACCCCAGATACGGGGGGCTCTTCCCCGTAGGACAGTTGCAGAGGGCTTACGGCTGTGAGAGGGATGTCAACTAGACAGCAGGTAAGGACCCCAGATACGGGTGGCTCTTCCCCGTATAACGGTGCAGAGGGCTTACGGCTGTGAGAGGGGTGTCGACTGGACAGCAGGTAAGGTCTCCAGGTACGGGTGGCTCTTCCACGTAGAACAGTTGCAGAGGGCTTACGGCTGTGAGAGGGATGTTGACTAGACAGCAGGCAAGGACTCCAGGTACGGTTGGCTCTTCCCCGTAGAACAGGTGCAGAGGACTTACGGCTCTGAAAGGGCGTCGACTGGACAGCAGGTAAGGACCCCAGGTACGGGTGGCTCTTCCCCGTAGGACAGTTGCAGAGGGCTTACGGCTGTGAGAGGGATGTCGACTAGACAGCAGGTAAGGACCCCAGATACGGGGGGCTCTTCCCCGTAGGACAGTTGCAGAGGGCTTACGGCTGTGAGAGGGATGTCGACTAGACAGCAGGTAAGGACCCCAGATACGGGGGGCTCTTCCCCGTAGGACAGTTGCAGAGGGCTTACGGCTGTGAGAGGGATGTCGACTAGACAGCAGGCAAAGACTCCAGGTACGGTTGGCTCTTCCCCGTAGAACAGTTGCAGAGGGCTCACGGCTGCGAGAGGGCGTCGACTGGACAGCAGGTAAGGACCCCATGTACGGTTGGCTCTTCCACGTAGAACAATTGCAGAGGGCTTAGCATTCACAGCTACTTAATCACTTCCTTAGAGAACCCCAGACTGTAACACAAAGCACGACGGATGGGCGCGTGAAGGACTCTGTACATTATACATGCAACCACTTCACTTCAAATACACACGGTGGGGCACAGCATTTCCACACATCACTCTCACCCACTCCGTGAAATTAAGGCCACGGCCCACCTCCTTCCCCGGTCTTGAATGCGAGGGGTCCGCTAAACTTCCGAAGGGAAATCCCGCCGATGGAACGCGGCTAGAAGGAAGTGCACTGTTTCGCTCAGAATGATGGGGCTGTAAGGAGAGAGGATTTGGCGACAATGATCACATGTCACAACAACTATCTTCACAACCAGGCGGCTGGGGTCCTCTTCTATTCAACTCTTCTCATATACAATACATTGGGGTGTAAGTCAACATTCAAATACAGCCCGTGAGAGGTTTGTACTATCTTCACCCAGGTGGGTAGACTCAGTGCTACGTGGTATGGATATCGCCCTCAACCTCTCTGTTCTTCGCCTCCCAGTTCTTCCACAGAGCAGTCTCGCCAGCCGTTTCAATCCACAAAAAATCTCCCGGTTCACCTCGACAGGAATAAGACGATCACAGCCACGACCCAACACAAGAGAGAACAACCAACGACCCCACTCTCTTCTCCCCGCTTTGTTTTTATGTCTCCCTTGAGGCTCCGTGTCCCAATCACCAAACAGCCGCTTAATTCGCCGCACCTGCTGTCACTTCACCATCAGCGGCTGCTGTTGCTATGCTATGGCAGCGACGCACCCGAGGCTGGCTTGGTGTTCGCTTGAAATCGTTCCGGGTGGGAACGTCTCTCTGCGGCTTTTTCGTTCCGCCTCTGCTTCGTCACCTTGTGACATAATCCTCTATGTGGCGTAAACACAGGAGAGCAACTGCTGGTTAATCGCTGGTCTAGCTTTCTGTAACGTTATTACGTTGAAGGCGAGTAGAGTTGAGAACCCACGTGTAGTTTTATTGATAACCATAACCAAAAACTAAACACATACATAAATCGAACTAAAACACTTGACTTTACTTGAACAGACTTCAACGTGACCATAAAAAGTCTTCACAAAACAGCAGGTTACAATACTAAAGCTAATCAAGAGACTAAGAAACTGAGGAGTACATAAACCAGTGGTTCTCAAACTTTTTTGGTTGCTCCCCTTTAAACCTGAATATATATATCGTTAAGAAAATTCTGCTATTTTCACTGAGTGAACAACGCGCATACACTTTGATTCTCTAATCTAAACGGACGCAGCAGTTTTAATTTTTGCAAATCAAACATTATTACAAGGAAAAATATTAACACACGAGGGAAATCATTGTTGTGTCCATGAAGATGTGAAAAAATATGCATAAATCTAGCTTACACATTTACCCAAGTTATTATACGCCTGTTTAACCGAATCTTATTTGGGTGGGTTTCTCCCATCCCCATACATTGTCACTTCTCTGTCTTTTACATCCCTGACGAGAACGTCGGTCTCCTCGGCTGTGAACCGCTCCTGGCGTGCGCTGGCAAATTCGACGTTATAATAGCAATCCGCCATGGAACAAACGCGCCTGCTATTAAAGGGAATGTGAGAGGACGCTCTCATTGGTTTATTATTTTACGTTACGCCCAAACCACACCTATGAACCAACCCATTTTAGATTTGCGTCGGGCGCAAGAGTCATTTATCCCGCCGGTATAATAGCAACAGCGCCCGGGATCCGCCCACAAAGTTACTTGCGTTTCGCGTTTGATACTTGCGTTTCAAATCGTTAAAATAGGGCCCTGAGGGTCCAAATAAGCTTTAGGGGTGAGTACTTTCAGAAGACCCTGTATAATGCATTCCTCTTCAGAGTTGTCACTGATTTACATCTGCATTAGGTCTGTAATATATGTATGGCTGTTTTTGAAGGGAGCATGTATAATGTATAAAACATAAGTAAGAATTCCTGACAAATCTCTTGGTCTTTGAATTAAATTTAGAGGAATACAGACAGGCACAACGGATAAACATTCATGTAAATGTAATTCTCTCAAAGAGAACCTGAGCAAATCCTTCCTATTGATGTCAGTCGTGACTCGTGACTGTCCTGTAGTGGGTGTCTTATGGAAAGGAAATGATAAAGCATGACAAGTCATGTATAGCAAACACCTCATGCAAAGTGCGTTCTTTTTTAATATCTCACTCTTTAAAGCATACAACATAATAATAATAATAATTATCCACATCTGCTTTTTAATAATTCCTTATATATATATATATATATATATATATATATATATATATATATATATATATAAGGAATTATTAAAAAGCAGATGTTAATAAAGGCCTTCTGAAGCAAAATGATGAGTTTGTGTAAGTATAACATTAATATTTAAAACGTTTTGAAGTAAAAAATAAAGCTTCCGGCCAAACGAACATACCGATTCCAAGTGTAAAGCACAACTTATGCGAGTAATGCGACGTACTGTTGATATGTCAGCCCGATCTCATGAAAGTGCGTATCTGTACCACAAATGTTATTTCTCGTGCCATTTATACGGCAAAAATAGTTTTTGCGAGCAGATGATACACACTTTATGGCATGTAATACGCACACGCACTCCCTTACTCCTAACCAATGGTTTTCAGTGCATAGCTATGCACAAAAAAAAAATAATAATTTTTTGCCGTATAAATGGCACGAGAAATAACATTTGCGGTATAGATACGCACTTTCATGAGATCGTGTTGGATATTTATGCTACGCCATGACGCACTGCGCTTCTTCCGATGTCACAAGTTTTGTAAGTTGCGCATTAGGGGCAAGTACACTGCGTATGGCCGTTTGGCCGAAAGCTAGAATTGTACTTTGTAATGTGTTAAATATGAATATTTTTCTTATACAAACTCATCATTTTGATTCAGAAGGCTTTTATTAACCCCCCGGAGCCGCGTGAAGTTCGTTTATGTCGGATGGATGCATGTTTTTGAGCTTCAAATGGTGGTAATTTTAATTTTAAAGTGAACTAATTCTTTAAGTGCATCTGCCTGGATTAATAGTGTGATTACCTTTTAATGTGGAAACATTCATAAGAAAGACTAACTATAATCTAATCTAAAATGAACCCTTTGACTTGATTGATGTCTATACGTAGTTCCCTGTGAGCTCGGAATATTAAGCAACACTTATAATAACAATTTGAAACAGATGCAATCATAAGGGAATGTATACTGTACACTACACCTTTTACCAAAAATTTTAATTTATGAAAAGGGTCACGTCATGCGTATTACATGTTCAGTCTATAGGCGCTTAGTGTTTCTTTACAAAATGACATTGCCAACTACTGGCCTGGCATGAATAATACAGCGTTTTTAGTAAAAAAAATTTAGTCAGCGGATCTGTGTGAATGGGGATTGATAACGTTGTCGTCTGATAATTCTCAAGGGAAAAATTTTCAGTTTTTAGTACATTGCTGTCATGCAAACGTTACCCAAAGTTTCTGTATTGATGGACACCTTCATCTCTGCACATGTTTAGTATCCAACCTATATATTATACAGACCACAACAAAGCCATATTATATTGCTTCTGTTGAGAACATGTGGGCAAATTAAATATATATGACATCCTGTAGGTGTTTTTTTTATCAATGCCTATTAATATATTTCACCATAATTGCCAGGACGCTGTGAATTTGACTTTTTTACAAGTGTAAGGCATATGTAAAACATCAGGGCTTTCATTACAATATGACCCGAGGCGGTGTGGGGCAGGCAGAAACGGCTTGCTTGTTTATGTCCTTCACCTACAATGAGTGCAATGAATGCAATGAGGTTGAGAACAGTTTCAATGAATTATTTTCTCCACAATTTTTTTAAATATAGTTCTATCCCACTTAATTTCTGGAAGAAACCACTGCAATGCTTTATGACTGTTAAAGGCATAGCAGATGAGAAGAAATCATGCAGGTACCATATGTGCTTTTGGTACATTTGTTTACGTTAACTGATGAGCAGTTCCATACAGTTTTTTTTTTTTTTTTTTTTACAAAAAAATAAAATAAAAAATAATAATCACATTTTCAAAATGATCATAATTCTGGACTCGTTGAGGGAATATAAGGAGACTTGACTCATACATATACATTTTTTATAAACCATTTACTGTAGGCACTTTCTACAGTTGAGCAAATTACAATTATAACACTAACAAGCCAGACTGAAAAGATACTGATGCCCTCCAACCTCTTTGGGCTCTTCAAAGTTCAATGACTACACAAGACAGTCTGATCATTGCCATGTTTGAGGTCTCCCTCTGTTGTCTCTATGATGTTCTTGTTCCTTGAAATCAAATGTTTGAATGGGGTTGTCAATCCATGTTCACAGCTTAAATAAATCAATAAGACATGGGAAGCATGATGAAACTTAAAGAAATCTCTGGACTGCTCTGAGTGTGGTGTACAACGAGAAGATGACGTACTTTTGACATGTGTACTTTGCCAACAGTGTTCTAAATGCCCTTTCATGACAGTGAAGTGGGCATAAATGTTGCACGCCTCATAAATATTCAATCAAACATGTACAATATACGCTAACAAGCTCTACAATGAAGAACTGTTGAGCCACCCATATTATAAACCACAGCTATTGTTTTTGCAATACTGTTTGGTGATGCTAGTGGAGCAAATATTACATTCTTAAGCTTAGAACCAATAAAACAAATTATTTAGTATAATATGAGTTAGGAGTAGAACATTTCTGGACTTGAGCCAGAGGGTACTTATGTAAAACAATGTTGGAAACCCTGATCGTGTCTCCGTTTAGTACCATTTTTAAATTATCAAGCTGATGTAGTACTTTTGATTCAATTAATTCACTATAGAATTTCCCCAGGAGACATACATGATAGAGCTTTTACATAATACATCAACAGATGTTATAGAACAGCTAAAGCAAAGATAATATTCAAGTTTTATCAACACAAAACTTGACTTTTTTTTAGAAAGTATCACAGAGCCTTGTCCTTCCTCCTTTTTTTTCCTGTCGGCGGACTAAGCTAACTATGTAAGTGGAAAATGTGTCACTTCTACTCATGTCCAAATGCTTATTCAAGTGACTACGTTCTAACCTCGGGTAAGAATGGCTTAAATGAAACTAAGACCCTGTCCTATGCACTAGTACGAAAATCATATCTGTCAAAGTGGCAAAAATCAACAAGAAGAGCGTTCCTTTCTTTGCCTCAGGGAAGTCCACTAAATGTATGCACTTCAGTCCTCGTGAGACAATGGCTAATGTTCAGCCACAAACTAGTTTGCACTTGAAGCGGAAAGAATTCAGTGCACGCCCAGTATAAAAATAATACATCAATTGGTACATGTATAAATAATGTAATCTAGAACAGTAAACACGCTTAATTAGAACTGTGTGTTAACAGTTGATTTTAAATAAGAGGGTATTTCAAAAAGTTATAATTAGAGACTAATTTCAACACGTAAAATGAGGTTTCATTGACAGCTCTAATGTACTGTGCATGTACATATGCCTCCGTTATAGCTGAAGGCAACAAGATATTGTGTCATTAAATATTTTAATGATTCAAGAGTTGTGTTTGTGGAAAATAGTTTGAGCAAAATGAGATAATCACACATATGTGGCAAACTTTTTTGATGCACTATTGCCCAACTCAAAATGTCACATGACACCAAGAAAAGTGTGATTGGTGGTTGAACATGTCAGATAGATGACATGTTTGTATCTGAGTGGACGGTTCTGTCCAGATTAAGCTGGAATATGCAGCACATTTAGGGCTAAAATACAAGACGTTTGCTTGCGAGATTGACAGTGTTTGTCTAGTGAGAATGACAGATTGTCTTGTTGAGCAGGTGTCTGTGTTCAGCCAAGCTGTCTGTACACAAGAATAATTTGCTGTACTGTGAACAGAACAGGCCAGAATTGTTTGGTACATATTACCTGGAATTACCTGAATTCTGCAGTGCTTAGATAACTTACAAATGAGAATGATTGGAAATATGACAATATTGAAAACATATATGTGACAATATGTGATCAATATTATATTGTATTATATTATATATCAATTATATATATATTTTCATTAGAATTGTAAGATACATTTTTATTGTTTATTGGGCCATTATATATTCAGTTTTGGTATGATTTTCTTGTTGGGACACAAGCAAGACCTGTAGCATTTCAAAAGTCTTTCGTATGCCACAGTCCCGCTTGTGAACCAGCAGTGTTGCGGGTCTGGTAAAATTATTATTAAATCAGGATGTTGGTGTGTAGAACTGGAGGGGAAAACATCCTCAGTGGATTAGATCGTGAAATAATTTTATATTCCGTTTTAAACAACGGCATGAAAAGATAAGTTAATCAAGGAAGTGTCTACCTGTATCCATAAACGGATTTGTGACACATGCAGGAGTGTGACGACAGCGCCTCGAGGGATTAACTGCTTCCACTGTTTCCCTGGTGATGGAGGAAACGCTACATTTTCTCTGCCACATAAACTTTATTTACAGTCACAGCTGCTCAATTTTTCAACACCTTCTCTTATTTTCCTATTAGCTGTTCCCGTAGGAAGAGGGAGTCGGATAGATTGTGCAACTATACAACTTTCCAGCTCGCAGAATAGTGTAACTGAAACTCTGCATGGATTTGTTCACCAGGAGTCACAGGTAGGCTGAGGAAAATTGACCTACTCCGGTGTTATACAAAATAACATATATAATATATAGACGTAGCTTGCAAGTCAGTGCTAATATTCAGTCACCTCTGTCTTCTTGTGTCCTCATTATCAAGACCCTCACACATTTTCAAACCATCAGTGTATCTGTAAGTGAACCAGAAAGCGGGATGAGAACAGAGCTGCAGATGAGTGAAATACATCTGAAAGATTAATGAAGTGCAGTGAATATAAAATGGGAGGAGACACTTTTAAATGGACACAAACCTGAACGTCGCAGTCACCCAAGCCCCTCGCAGGTTCATCTTAATCTAAGCCTGCAGGGTAAAGCAGTTGTGGGTAATATGGCAATAGTTTTAGTGCAATGGATACCCTTAAAAATCATTGACCCTTTTTACAAAGGCTCCTTGCCTAATTTTAGACGCCCATTAACTGGACATGGAAAAAATTGATGGGGTTGGACTATGCAAGCACACATATTGCATGATAAATGCATGCTCTTTTGGCAAGTAAATATGGAGCTGCCAGTGAAGAGACCGCTGGGATTTGTTTTAAAGTGATACTTTTGTTTGCCCACACAAGAATTCCGAATAAACATTTTATTTTCTCCAATTTTAAATGTTCAGGCAAGGGACCTGTGCCAAATGCTGTTGTCGAACATTTTCATTATTATATTCTCTTTACTCCACAGAAATATGAGGCTGTCCTATATTTTCATTTTATTCATACAGTAACCTATTATCCTCCCACTAATACATATAAATTAATACATGTGTAGTACAATGAATGTTAGACACTTTTATAACCATCTTTGATGTATCTCCTACATTGAAAAAAGATGTAACTAAATTAAAAAGTATGCTAAATTATTATTTTTTAATTTTATTTTTTAATTATAACTAAATTAACTGGATTTATTCAAGTGAAAATAAATATTCAATATTGAAGGAGGACAAACTTAATAAACACAAAACGGAAGTAAAGGCGGCAGCCCCTCATGGATGACTGCCGCACATACATAAACAAAACACAACAAAAAGTCCAGGCCTGGTCCTCTCTCGTCCTTCACTGTCGTCGCTCCTCCTTTTATGCTTCTGTAGCTCCTCCGTGAGATACGAGGCCGGTGCGGCGTGCAGGTGACGCTCGTTGATAATCACGCCACCGATCGCACCGTTCTCTCACGGCCGTCGGCCTGCTTGCCACAACCATAAATACATTAACTTATGCCACAACCCTAAATACATTAACTTATACCAATAAAACAAAATGGCTTTTTAATGTAACAATTGCAGATTACCACATTTTACAGTGCACAGTACATCAAAGCCATGTTTAAACTTTCATAGGCTTGACATTAGCTTTTTTTGCTCACCAGCCATTGTGGCTAATGGTTTTCCAAAGTTACAGCCACTCTGTATTTTCATTGGCCACAATTTTGACATCGATACCATGGGGAATCTACCATATATATATATATATATATATATATATATATATATATATATATATATATATATATATATACCATATACCAATATCTCTACCATACATATATTTTTTTTTTACTATCTCATAATTTGGCAGGAGGTATAGTATATTAAGCTGCTGTCAATGTAATACCCGACAGACATATCCATTGTACTGTTACATAAGCGTTGAAACATAACTGACTGTTTAAGTAAATACTAGCCAAGATTGGCAATTTGACATTATTTTGTGTGTATTTGACTGTTTAAGTGCAATTAAATAAACTAAATTTTAGTTCTGAGTGGTGGCTTCATATATAAAAGCTTGTTTCCGCCACATAATAAAAATAAAAAATTCGCAATTGCGTTAAACAGTCAGAATTGCGAGAAATAAAGTCGCAATTGCGTGATATAAAGTCGCAATTGCATGTTATAAAGTCAGAGAATAAAAGTCAGAACTTTATAACATGCAATTGCGACTTTAAATCATGCAATTCTGACTTAATCACTTTCAATTGTGGCTTTACATCACGCAATTGTGAGAAAAAGTTGCCTTTTTTGTGGCGGAAACAAGCTTTCATCGCTTTATGCGTGAACACTTTGGGTGTGAAAAATATGTGCAATTTCCTACGGCGAAATTCATGCCTTGTAACACCAACAATATTCATCCTGAGCAAATAAAATGAGTGAGTGAGGGGAGGCGGGTTTGTGTGTCAACTCGCTTTTGGAAAGCTGTAAAACGACTGTAAAAAACTGAATCTCTCATTTGAAGGGGAATATGTTCTTGTCCAAGAGAGACTGTTACTCCCGTGTTAGCAACATAATCTGCTCTTGTAGGCTAACAATTGCAGGTCACCAATTTTTACAGTGTATGGACAATAGATTTATATTGTGTCAGTTACTTTATCATATTGTTTTATTGTTTGGCCCCTGTGATGTTTGTGCCATATGGTCGATTGATCTGACCCTGTCCATGTGTTCATGCAGAGGCTGAATTGTTCTCTTTGTCTTCTTGGCAAGTACAGCTATATTGATGTAATGGTATGTTGGGCAACTGTATGATATCAGCCACAGCCATTCATCTCAGTTATCTTAGCATGTGCTTCTCTCTCCATAGGCATTGAGGGGGGTGACATTGCCATTGTTATCTACAGGCTTAGACTAAACAGAGTGCAGACTAACCTTTCAGACCAAACAGATAACTTACTGTATGGTGAGAAAATATTAACAGTCTCCATTTAAATGCAATAAGATTTCCCCTAACTGGGGGCTTTAAAATCATCATTATCAACATTACAGAAATTTTAATTTTCCTTAATTTAACTCGAAGCTAGGAATATTCAGAAGACCAAATCATGTTTGTTCCCTCAGGTAATGGCTACCTCAACACATAACCATTTTAAGATGTACAGACCTATAAATTCAGCCCAAATTATCATTGCAATACATTGCAAGAGGCCACTGAACTGAGCATTAACACAGCATGCTCACAGAATTTCTCCTGTGATTCTGATAATTCAGCAATGAAAAATCAATGCTAATATGTTTTCATATAATCATGTTCCATTGATTTATACTACTACTCTTTCCTCCTTAAATGGACTTAACCCCCAAATGTCATTATAAAAGCATTAAGGATCGTTATGCAATGCTTGTTCCTTTAGCCCTATTTGTGCATAGAAAGTTATTGTGACTAAATATCGTCTGGACTTGTACTTGGGCATAGTGGCTTCACAAATACCACATTCGGTCGATTTACTTTGTAACTTTTGCATCACTACATTCTGACAGCATGACCATGATGTGTTGTTCTCCATCTTACAACAGTGCATCATTTTTGGGTTACCTTTGATGTTCTATTTTCCTTCCTAAGAAAGTGGAGCATCTCTTGCAGAAAATGAAAACAATAACATGGTTTTATCTATACTTTTGCGGCAGTAATGACTGTGAAACTGTGAAATATGGATGTAAAAAGCTTTTTTCAGAGCCATTATGGATTTGCTGCACAAGGAGGAGGAAAGCAAAATTAGTTGACTTCCCGTATTATATTTTCAAAGCAGTTGTTATTTAGGTAATTGAACTCAGACAGGTGCAAGCAAACTATGTCAGAACTAATATCAGTCTGAGGCTGTTCTCAGCATGACTTTGTGGAAGAGACTGGCTATGGCAGGTTTCTCTCAGCCTGCACTCAGTCCTGTTAATTGAACTTTTATTAACTCCGTTTTTTTTTTTTTTTTTTTTTTCAGTGCAGCGGCTTTCTTCAGAGGACATGATGACAAATGCAACACACCGAGTTTCTGTGATTAGATGGTATACTAGGCTAGTATTACATTTACAGGGTTGCAGATAACATCAAGTTTTTTTAGTATAGATGTGACCCTGCGGAGGCGATTTATTTTCAAATGAAATTGAATCATTTCAATTTAAATTGAATGAAACATTCGCAATAAGAAACCAATTGAAATGGAAATGTATTATTTATGTGTAATTACCTACACAAATTACTAAACATTGGCAAAATCAGCAATACTTTGTTTTATTTCCTATTATTTCAGAAGATTAATTTTTTTTTTTGATATTTCAGTCCAGGATCCATTATGTCAGAGCAAAATCCTGTTTTCCAACATAGTATCACTTTATTTTATATCCTCTTTTTTTGTTTGAAAGATGATCCGGTAGCTTGACCTTTTGACATGTTATTGATCCAGAAGAGAAGGGTGTGTGGTCCTGAGATTGGAACAGAACAGGAAAATATTTTGGTCTGAGAGGCTGCATGAATTTCACCAAAAAGAAATGCTTGCAAGCATAATGTTTTGATATTTGGAAACCGAGCTTAGCTCCTTGACTTGAATCTCTGTATTAGAAATACGCTTGGGAGTAGATTTAAACAGAGGAGATTAGTTAGAAATTACTTTAGAATCAAGACTTACTATGGCCCAAACTATCAATAATTGGTGGCGTGGTTGTAGAAAGAAAAACAGTACACTAATGCACTATAGAGTGGGATATAACATTATCCATCCATCCATCCATCTTCTTCCGCTTATCCGGGGCCGGGTCGCGGGGGCAGCAGTCTAAGCAGGGATGCCCAGACTTCCCTCTCCCTAGCCACTTCCTCTAGCTCTTCCGGGGGGACACCGAGGCGTTCCCAGGCCAGCCGGGAGACATAGTCTCTCCAGCGTGTCCTAGGTCTTCCCCGGGGTCTTCTCCCGGTGGGACGCGCCCGGAACACCTTCCCGGGAAGGCGTCCAGGAGGCATCCGGAACAGATGCCCGAGCCACCTCAACTGACCCCTCTCGATGTGGAGGAGCAGCGGCTCTACTCTGAGCTCCTCCCGAGTGACCGAGCTTCTCACCCTATCTCTAAGGGATCGCCCAGCCACCCTGCGGAGAAAGCTCATTTCGGCCGCCTGTATCCGGGATCTTGTCCTTTCGGTCATGACCCAAAGCTCATGAACCCTCCAGCACCCTGTAGAGGGTATAGAGCTGGTCCAGTGTTCCACGGCCCGGACGAAAACCGCACTGTTCCTCCTGAATCCGAGGTTCTACTATCGGCCGTATTCTCCTCTCCAGTACCCTGGCATAGACTTTCCCAGGGAGGCTGAGAAGTGTGATCCCCCTGTAGTTGGAACACACCCTCCGGTCCCCTTTCTTAAAAAGAGGGACCACCACCCCGGTCTGCCATCCCAGAGGCACTGTTCCCGACTGCCACGCGATGCTGCAGAGGCGTGTCAGCCAAGACAGCCCCGCAACATCCAGAGACTTGAGGTACTCAGGGCGGATCTCATCCACCCCCGGTGCCTTGCCACCGAGGAGTTTTTTGACTACCTCGGTGACTTCAGCTTGGGTGATGGACGAGTCCACCTCCAAGCCCTCAGCCTCTGCTTCCTCAATGGAAGACGTGACGGCGGGATTGAGGAGATCCTCGAAGTATTCCTTCCACCGTCCGACAACATCCCCAGTTGAGGTCAACAGCTGCCCACCTCCACTGTAGACAGCGGTGGTAGGGCACTGCTTCCCTCTCCTGAGTCACCGGACGGTTTGCCAGAATCTCTTCGAGGCCAGCCGATAGTCCTTTTCCATGGCCTCACCGAACTCCTCCCTGGCCCGAGTTTTTGCCTCCACAACCACCCGGGCTGCAGTTCGCTTTGCCTGCCGGTACCCGTCAGCTGCCTCAGGAGTCCCACAAGCCAACCAGGCGCGATAGGACTCCTTCTTCAGCTTGACGGCATCCCTTACTTCCGGTGTCCACCACCGGGTTTGGGGATTGCCGCCTCGACAGGCACCGGAGACCTTACGACCACAGCTCCGAGCGGCCGCTTCGACAATGGAGGTGGAGAACATGGTCCACTCGGACTCAATATCTCCAGCCTCCCTCGGGATCCGGTCGAAGCTCTGCCGGAGGTGGGAGTTGAAGATCTCTCATACAGGAGACTAGGCCAAACGTTCCCAGCAGACCCTTACAGTACGCTTGGGTCTGCCGAGTCTGTCCAGCTTCCTCCTCCGCCATCGGATCCAACTCACCACCAGGTGGTGATCAGTTGACAGCTCCGCCCCTCTCTTTACCCGAGTGTCCAAGACATACGGCCGCAGGTCAGATGAAACGACCACAAAGTCGATCATCGACCTACGGCCTAGGGTGTCCTGGTGCCACGTGTACTGATGGACACCCTTATGCTTGAACATGGTGTTCGTTATGGACAAACTGTGACTAGCACAGAAGTCCAATAACTGAACACCGCTCGGGTTCAGATCAGGGGGGCCGTTCCTCCCAATCACGCCCCTCCAGGTGTCACTGTCGTTGCCCACGTGGGCGTTGAAGTTCCCCAGTAGAACGACGGAGTCTCCAGTCGGAGCACTTTCCAGCACCCCTCCCAGAGACTCCAAGAAGGCCGGGTACTCTGCACTGTCGTTTGGCCCGTAGGCACACACGACAGTGAGAGACCTATCCCCGACCCGTAGGCGCAGGGAAACGACCCTCTCGTTCACCGGGGTAAACTCCAACACATGGGGGCTGAGCTGGGGGGCTATAAGCAAACCCACACCAGCTCGCCGCCTCACACCATGGGCAACTCCAGAGTGGTGAAGAGTCCATCCTCTCTCAAGGAGTGTGGTTCCAGAGCCTAAGCCGTGCGTAGAGGTGATGCCAACTATCTCTAGTTGGAACCTCTCAACCTCATGCACAATCTCAGGCTCCTTCCCCGCCAGCGAGGTGACGTTCCACGTCCCTAGAGCTAGTTTCCGTGTCCAGGGATCGGGTTGTCGAGGCCCCCGCCTTCGACTGGCGCCCGATCCTCTCAGCACCGGCCCCTTATGGCCCCTCCTGCAGGTGGTGAGCCCACGGGAAGGCGGCCCCACGTCGCTCCTTCGGGCTGAGCCCGGCCGGACCCCGTGGGGGGAGGCCCGGCCACCAGGCACTCGCATACGAGCCCCAACCCCGGGCCTGGCTCCAGGGTGGGGCCCCGGCTGCGCCATACCGGGCGACGTCACGGTTCTTGATTGATTGTTCTTCATAAAGGGTCTTTTTGAACCACTCTTAGTCTGACCCGTCGCCTAGGACCTGTTTGCCTTGGGAGACCCTACCAGGGGCATATAGCCCCGGACAACATAGCTCCTAGGGTCATTCGGGTACTCAAACCCCTCCACCACGTTAAGGTGGCAGTTCAAGGAGGGGATATAACATTATGTCATAGAGAATTTTACAGTGCAAGCTACTGAGGACAAGTGTTTAAAGGCTATTGAGAATGAGAGATGCAGTGAATTAATTATCTGTAATTTGGAACTAATTCAAGTACTCATATAGACTACCTTACGTACCTATCATCAAAATCAGCTATAGTGAACTTTGATATGACTCCCTGTAATGAGCACTGAATGGCTGCAAAACTTTCTATAGATAACAGAATTTAATGTTCCAGTATCTTTCTTTCAGGTTCTGCTCTTAGAAAATGAGACATAATCGTCCAATAAACATGTTAATATTGAGTAACGTACATCTTAGTCTCAGTTGTTGTCAGTTTTTTACCGTTTTGCTCCGCCAATGAAAAAAAGAAAGAAAAGAAGACACTACAGAGCCCCAGCGAATTTCCTCAACACATTTATTCGGTTTTATTTTTGGAACGAATCGGTTGAATGCATGTTTTATTGACCCGTACAAATTGACCCTTGTTTCGTTCCTGAATGAATTGCTGTTTTGAAGTGAATCGGTTGAATAAATGAACCACTGACTCACTCGTAAAGACAGTCTCTTGTCGCCATCAACTGATGTATTGATGTAACCTGTAGAAAGATTCACAAAAAAAAGTTCACCCAAAACCTATAAGTGTTATTTTAGTATTGTTTAAATGCTGTTAACATTTTCAATTGTATCCATATACAGTATAAGCTTGTTTCCGCCACAGAATAAAACATTTTAAAAGATAATTGCGAATTTTTATCTCGCAATCGCGAGTTTAACCATCACAATTCTGAATTAATAAGCTTCCACACACACACACACACACACACACACACACACACACACACACACACACACACACACATATATATATATATATATATATATATATATATATTTTTTTTTTTTTTTTTTTTTTTTTTTTGTACTTTTATTCTAAGCTTTGGTAATTTTGTCATTTGCTCTTGTCAGTTTTTTAGGTTCTAGCATTTTGTTTATACAAATTAAACTTTTTTCAGTTAGTAGCCAGGGAAACGTGTTTTGTTTTAATTAAGAACCTTTGTTATCTAAGTTCGTGACTTATTTTATTTTATTTTATTTTAGTTCAGTTTTATTATTATTAACAAAAAACATGTTTTATAGTTTTTGTTAGCAATAACAACACTGCCACTAATGTTTTGACTGACAGCCCATTATTCATTTTAATAGTCTTCGTGTGACTCAGTTGTGCAGTTGACCGATGAAATGGAATGAAACACAAACAGTACTTTCCTCTTTGACTAAAAATGACAATACTCTTCTGTGAAATTCGAAGAGCCAACTCCCTCACAGAAAAAAACTCAAAGAGTGGGTTAATGCATTTTTTTCTTTCCCAGCAATGATCTAAAATTTACACAGCGCAGAATAAACCTGTTAAAAACAACGGCTGTGATAAAGTATCAACAGTATTATGTCAGGAAGTTAAGTACCTAGAGACAAAACAATGAGCCATAAAGTGAAGCTTGCCATTGTTTCCCATGAGACTAAATTACTAGGTTTACTTATTCCCAGTAATAACCACTTTAACAAAATCCTACGATCTTATACACCTTTGAAGCTGGTTTGTTTACCAAGCAGGGGCTTTTTTCTGCTGGCAAATTCCAACAATAAATTTAAACAGCTGAGTGAAAACCGAGTGAAATCCTTCATCTTATCAAGAGGATTGTACTGTAGTACCTCGTGTGTGCGTAGCAGATCAAAGAAATAAGAAACAAGCGTTATCAACAATCTACAGTATTTGTTTTCTTTCTGTTCTATTCTGAGTAATCTTATACAACATCGGTATTTCTCTACTGAGGCAGACACTTGACATTCAAATCAGATACATATTTAATGCTTTTCAGGCTTAGTTAAAATACCAAAAGGTGCTGTTTATTGTAAATAATTATTAGGTCATACATTTTAAATTTTTGCAAGAATCCGATTGTTCTCAAAGACGTGACCAGTGAATATATATTTTTTATTCTTTAGAAACAACATCACATTTTCATCTTTAAAAAATGACACATAAAGGAATCAACAGCACATGTCAAAAACCTTAAAAATGCACGATAACATATATATTTTTTTATCCTTTTTGAACATTCTGTTGAGGTAACTTTGCAACTACATGTCGACTAACTTGAGTAGCCTATATTAATAGACTGTCTGCTAACTCTTTATTGTGATGCTCCCCCAAAACAGACATTCTACTGACTATAAGAAACTTTGCAACTACATGTCGACTTATTCTAACCCTAACCCTAACACTATCCATAACAGTCTACTAATACTCAACTGACACTCTAATGAGACTTAGTAGACATGTAGGTGCAACGTTACTTATAGTCAACAGAATGTTCAAAAGGGACCATCAAACTAAAGTGAAATCAAATTCACCTCTAAACAAAAGATTTGTAGCTTACCCCAAGTTCATTAAATGTGTAACGGACACTATTGTATAAAGTCTTTCAGCTTCATCTGACCAGTGGCATTTTCTGCCAATATTCCACCCACCCTGCCATTCCACAGCAGTCCCTGTGCACAGTAAGCACTAACTCTATTAGATTTACAGCTCTGAAGTGTACTTAGTCTGCTGCGTTTATCCCTAATGAACATGCTTTTTAATTCGAGTACAGAGCTACTGCTTCAAGACATTTGCTTTCATTATCAGATAGATTAAGCCATACTTTATACGTGGCCCCTTTACATTTTCTTAGCAGTCTAAAGACAATGAACGTTTTTAGGGAAACTTTGAGGAAAGGTTCCTTTTCACCTGTATTTCACTCAAAATGTACACATTTTCTTAAAGGGATAGTTCACCCAAAAATGTCATAATTTGCTCACCCTCAAGTTGTTCCAAACCTGTATGTTTTTTCTTTCTTTCTTCTTCTGTTGGACACAGAAAAATAACATTTTGAAGAATACTGGTAATCAAATTATGGTAGCCATTGACTTCCATGTATGGAAATAAATATTAGGGCAGTCAATGGCTACTTAGCAAACAACTTTGCATTCGAAATTCATCTAATCAAAACACAGCCCTGACATCCAGGCTAAAACAAGGCAAAATGTGGGCTTTCCGTGCAAATTTAATAGACATCTATCCATATCCCAAGAATAGACGCACAGGTTACGCATATAACATGTCAAAGAAATTAAACCAAAAACATTGATGGAATATCATATTTTGCGAGTTATTTTTGGCAAAAACAACATGTAACCAAATTCAAGGTTATTCGGGTCTAGTTAACCTAGACGGTGAAATTATGGATATTGGTTACTGGTTACTGTCAACTGTATTCTTCAAAATATATTTTTTTGTGTTCAACAGAAGAAGGAAACATACAGGTTTGAAACAAAATTTTCAACATTCTGTCCTCCTTTATATACCTAGTTTGGATGTTTTTTTTTTTTAATCTATAACAAAAGGAGAAATGATTAAGAATGTTCTGGGTGCTCATTGGCACAAACTGTGAACAGGGTTCTAAAGTTACTATATGCACTTGAATAACTTTCATTTTGCTATTTCTTATTCATCAGAATCACATCAATGACACCATGCCCTCCATTATATATGAGAGCTGCAGCAGAGGGAAATATTTTCAAAAAGGTAAAGGTTATTTTTAGGTAAACTATTCCTTTAAAGGTTTGAAAAGTTTCTTGCTATTTTAACGTAAAACACACACACACACACACACACAACAGTGTAACAACACAAATCACTGTAGGCCGCAGTGAGTTTCTGAGTGCTAGAAAATAAATCCATTAAAGCCCTCCACAATTCAACAGTAGAATCAAGCAATGATGGTTAGCGTTCAGTTTTGAAGAGATTCTTCTGGTTTGTAATCCTGAGTGGCTCTCCAATAATTCAATTTCCTTTACGTCTGATTTAAATTCAATAAACTAATCCATTATTTAATTGCCATAATTTGTTCTGAGGGACTGAGTACGCGGAATTGCCACTTATTGTGCTTCTTTTTTCTGTCATTTCAGTGAAGAATTTTTAAGTAGAATCCAATGACAAAACATGAACATCCCGCAATCTCTGAACGCTGCGGAACTTTCGGCGCTCCGTTTTCTTGTTCCTCAAGGGCTTAAGAAATACAAATACAAATGAATACATTCGGAACTACCCGTGGCACGAAACCTGACAGCAGCTCATTAATTTTGGATCACCTGTCCATATCCTGGTGAGTTTTCACTGTGATCCATTCCCCTTTCACATTACATTTGTTCTGTGGAATGGTTTAACTGAACGATATTATTTATGAAATTGCACCACACACCCACCCATGCAGCTGTGTAGCCCTATCATCAAATTAACACGAGCACAGTGGAGTGAACTAAAAAATGCTGGCTGCCAAGAGCAATCAGCCTCACAAGCTGAGATGTGTCGGCACTGTCATGTAAAGATCTCACTCTGAGAGCATCCGGGGTGGGTGTGAGCCGATGGGGCTGTGGGGAGAAGTCGGGTCCCAGTGTGTCCTCCACCACCAGCGGACCTGTCACTGGCCCTGTGTGATCGCCATGAACCGCACTGACAAGAGTGACCCCGGCTTCTGATCCGGCCCCACAACCCTGGCGCTCACAGGCTTAATCTGCGAATGCTATCGCAGCGGCGGATTGCTGCATCCAGAGGCCATGCAGAGAGGACAGGTCATTACCGAGCGTCCTTCAAAGTGCTCCTCGCAGTCACAGCTCGGCTCTTCGTCGTACTCGGTATGAAGCGAGGTCTGGAGCCCGCTGAGCATTTTCACTGATACTTTAAATATCTGAAGGGGACCGGCACCTAGCGTGTGGACCGTGACCCGCAGAAGACCTAATACTCACATGTCTCGCAAACGAGTCCCTCAAAGTCTCCACTCGCTAATTGTGATACTTCAACTCTGCCAATTAGATGTCACGCAGTCATGTTACACTCCAGAAACAGTTTGTAATGATGTTCCCTCTGCTCGGTGAAATGAGTTTTACATAATGTAATGTTGCTGGTAATGACGTGCACTTTCTATATGAATCTTCTTCTATATTGAAGCTGACTCTCTAATGAGAACCATATAGGATCCGTCTTTCATTTTCATACTTTTTGAAGGAATAAAAAAAGATGGACGCTTCTCGCTTAATGGTTGATGACTTATTTATTGTCGTGGTTTTCTTCGAACTAACCCATTTCTGGTCTCTTAGTCTCATCCGTTGGCATGCAAATATGTCAAATGAGTATTTCAGTTATTTCTAATTATTTTTATGCACATAATATTGTCATAGTGGAACACTAAAGTAGGTATTTTGAATGTTTCAAATGTTCTGTCCATACAGTGTAAATCAATGGGGTCCAAAATAAATATTTTGTGTCCTTACCACTTTAGCACAATTTTAAAAATGAGTACGTATGGATATTATACTTAAGTGCAAACTGAATCCAATGTTTTTGGACACGCGTTGCATGTTATTTGCAATTAAATGGAAATGTATTTTAGTTTACATTTATTTTAGTATAAATTTGGCCCACTTAAGTACATCTTTGTATGTAATTTCATAATAACGTCTGTTGGCTTTAAACTATAGTTAAAGTGTTGTCGAATACTGGAAACTAAAATATATACTTTAATGTCATTTCTATTGAAATGTGTTTATCATGTATTTAATAGGCCTACGTTTTTATTTACACATTTGTAATGACAAAGTTGCAATGTAGTAACTGTAAATGTAATATCAAATAACACATTGAAATTCAAATTATAATCAAGTTTTTTTTTACATGTGCATGATTTCCTGTTAGTCAACCTAAGAATAAGTGTAAAAGCACGACAAGGTTATTAAAACATTATAACGTTGTACTGTTAAAACATAACAATATAGTTTTTATTTTATTTTAACACAGAATGCATATGACATGGAGTGAATTTTACTTCATTGTCATGTGACTGTTCATTTAAACCGACCCATTATGTTCTGCATTATTTTCCCAGAGGTATAAAGGCAACTGAAATCATGACTGCAGGCAAAAAACAGCAAATTCTGGAAGTGCCACAAGCATTGTGGTTGAGACAAGACTGCATACATAAAAATCAAAGGCAATGTGCATGTGACTGTGCTGACTTGTGATATTACATTTTTAAAGGTTTGCAGCAGGTTGCATGGTGAAGTTGCTCAGTATTGATCATATGAGGTATTGGGTATTTAGCTGCACGACATGCCTTCGTAAACGTGCCTTTGATGCTTTAGTGAGGGTTGTGAGCTTCTGAAAAGCTGTGTGAAAGAGGATAAGGGGAGACAATTTCATATTTTCAGGATGATCTTGATGATGTTGATTAAAAAACAGGAGACACTGGCAGCCTCGGCACTCCTTCTACCTGTAGAGAGCTGATTTACTGTCGCTAAACCTGATGGGACTTGCCCTGTCAGTTTATGACAATCAATAAGACAGCACGATTGAGATGAGATGCTGGGGATTAATGAAATAATAGATTTAAAATAGACTCTGCAGAAAGTCAGCATGAAAAGATCTTTGTGGATGGGTCCAGATCTTATTTTAAGTCGAACTGTTCTTAAACCTTTGAAAATATGATTATATTAAAGATAAAGAAGAATAAATCGCAGGAATTATTGAGCAAAGTTCTAAGTGCTCACTCTTCATTCAGCAATGGACTATTGCCCTCTATTGGCAGAAATTGTGTCTGCATTTAATCCATGCCTTTGTGTGAAGAACTATTACTGAGATAATGCATAGAGGGATGGAGAGCAGAAACGAAGATGAGATATTTGCTTTGGCGTGTTTCACTGTGCACTGCCCTGCAACAAACTGTCTAAAACTTGGCAAAACCAATGACAATTTTACAAAGTAATTATTGTGGTTACAGAGCTCATAATCCTTGCAGCCTATTAATATTTCTACTTCATCTTTAAGCTCTTTCACTTGTGCGTCACTCAGTTATTTTACAACTGAAGAATAAAAATCTTTTTTTTCTGCTCTTACATTTATTTATCATAAGTAATGTTTTTCTTCAATGCAATTATATAGTTTTTTAAATCTGAACAATTGAACAAAATGTTTATTCTGTATACTTTAAAAAAGTATGACTAAAAAAGCCACTTTTATATGTTTTTGTTTTCTTTTTTGAACCAAATATTTCAAAATTAAACTAAAATATCGATTGTAAGGTAATACATATAGTAATATATTTTATTTTAACACATTTTTTTTAAAAATCATTAAAATGAGATGTTTCCCTAGTGCTAGGTAGATTACTTACAAACTGTAATCCATTACTGAATAAAAATTACATGGTGAAATTATAGTTAGCAACGTAATCTATTACGTTACTCATTTTAGGTATAATCAACGCTGATTACTTTTTGATATACCTTTTGATAGAACTCATTAATCATATTAATGTGAATCTTGTAGCATATTGATATAAAACTGCAATGAGACAGAACATTGGCAACACTTTATTTTACAGTGTATTTGTTACACTTGTTACATATAGTAATAACCATAAATTATGTATAATTACATGCAACTAACCCAAAACCAAACTCTAATCCTATAGTAAGTACATGTTGTTACTTAATATTACTCAGTACTTAAATATATATAACTAGAGTGTAAAAAGTCACTTGAAAATAAAGTGTAACAAGAAAGCATTCCACTCTTTGTTGTCAACAATTTGAAGTGCATTAAACATACGCCAGGCTTTCTCAAACTGGGGTTTGTGTAGTAAGTGATGAAAAGCTCATTTAAAAAAAAAACATTTTAATTAAAAAAATCTAAATAAAACACTTACTAAAAATATTTTATCTTGTTTATGCTTTATGGCCTCTCAATTTTCTATTAAATTATAGATGCCTAATAGCCGTTCTTGTATCTTTAATTTCACAAAACGGGAAGATTTCCTGGACATATATAAGCAATAGGATTTTTTTTTAGAAATAACAATTAAAAAGGTAAAATTAGGAAGAATTTTAAAAATGAGAAGAATTAGGTAAAATCTGTGAATAATGAAGAATTAACTGCCATTTTGTGAATATTAAGTAGTAATGTAAAACAAATGAAAAAGTAAATGGTCTGATTACAAGTATTTTAAAGTGTAATATAATCTAAGTATTTAATTTGAGAAATATGATTAGGCCTACGTAATACATATTACATATAATCAGTTACTACCCTGTGATGGCAAAGCTGAATTTTCAGCTTCATTGCTCCAGTCTTCAGTTTCACATGATCCTTCAGAAATCATTCTGATGTGCTGATTTGCTTCATGAATAGAAAGTTCAAAACGTTTTTGTTATATCTACATGACCCCATACGCACTATTACACTGTATCGATACCTTGATCAATGTTCCAAGGCACAGTAGTGCTGTATTGTCAACTGCGGACTGAGAACTGTGCTGTCCTCCTTACTGTGGCATAGCAGTGCTTTATCTTAGCATTTCTTGTGTGTTTCTTGGAATTCAATCTCAAATAGTGGTGATGGTCACCAGTGACACGGAAAGAGATAGCAGTTATTAGAGAGGTGCTAGTTTGATCCCCTTGTGGGACACCAGTTGTTTGCAGTTTCTTATTGTCTAAAAACCTTCCTATCCCCTTTGGTTGTGCCCTTTTGTGCTGGTCCATAGGTGTAGCAACATTACATTTTTACTTTGCCCCTCATCCAACCTCAAGCAAAGGACATTGCTACAGTATGTGATTGTGTTGAGCCCTCAACTCAGGTGGAATTTACTGTACACTTCAACATCAGTTTCCATCAATTCAAGTTCTTTCACACGTGTTGGTGTAAGAGGTCTATACATATATTTTTAATGATGCCTTTCTAAGAGCGGTAGATTAGAATAGCTCATGAGTCACCGGTGAACATATACCTCCATTTCACGGGGATCTCTCTGCTTTGGGCCTTTTATAGGAGCAAGGTGGCCTGGTCTCTCCATCCAAAGCTTTACTTAATGTAGTTTGGAGGGGTAATTGGATAACACAGGTTTATCCTCTGCAAGCACTTTGTATGAGCAATCCAATTTCACATCCTCCTGAAAGGAGAGCCATTATTCCTCACCAAAGGGTGATGCTGTAGTCACCCTTGCACAAAAAGCAGCTGGAGATTTTCCACAAATCCTATCAGCACTTAACCTAGTTACCGGGCAATCTGTATTATTGTCCTATAATTTTAAAATGTGCCCATGCTCCTCTATGCTATTAGTATCTACGCAGATATAGGCCCCAAAATCCATATCCAAAGGATCTGTGTTTATGTTTATCTAGTTTCCAAAACTCTTTGCCAAAGAATGTTCTTAAAATGAGTGACTAACTAGTATCAGTAGATCAGCTATTGTATAGCTGTTATCCAGCAAGTAGCGGTATAGCATGACAAAACGCTACTTTGCTGTCTTTTTTCATATTATATTGTGCAGCTTTATTTGAGGTAAAAGTCTCCTAAAAGTGTTACCAGTCTGCCCTAAAAAAGTTGAAGGTACCAGCATTTCAGTACCAGCAGTACTGAGTACCGGGTATACTGTATATATACTGTAGGAGAGACCCTGGCATGATTGTAAAGTGCTTTGGGTGTACAGAAGTACATATGAAAGCGCTATATAAATGCCTCATTCTTTCATTCATTCATTCAAATTATAGATACTGCTTTCAAATGCTCTTGTTCGTGTTTGTTTGAGCGCTCTCTGAGCCTCAAAGGTTTCTATTTACAGAGTGCTTTTAATAGCGTTCAGCATTGCAGCCAATCATATCTGTTGAGTTCGTGAACGAAATGGCCAATCAGAGGTGCTAGTCAGTAAGTTACTCAGAATCCGCTTAACACCGCTGAAAACGGTTTTGTTTTGTTCAACGTTTTTATTATTGTAATGGAAGTTTTCAGGAGAGTGCAGAATTCAGTGAGCTTTCGCAGTAGAGATTGGCAGCCTTGATGATTATAAAGGAATGCTCTTCTCTTGTTTTCTGTTTATTACCCATTCAAAGTCTGAATACAAGATATTTAAATGCGCAACTAAATTGGAAACTGCGATGATTGACAGCGATCACCAACGGACAAGAAAAAACGGGTAAAAGTTCTTTAAAATTCTAAATTGAACAGTTTTTGTTCTGGTACTGAAATTGGTACAGACATATATATATATATATATATATATATATATATATATATATATATTATTATTTTTTTAAACTGGTATTGGTACAGACTACTGAAATTGTGGAATTCATTAACTTTTTTAATTCCATTTTTATATTTTCCGGGGTTTTTTTTCCGTTTTCATTTTGATTTAAGTTTTAGTCATTTTGTTATGCGTTTATGTGATTTGTATTGTCTTTAAATTTCTATTCTGCTTTGTGTCACATATATGCTTTGGGAAGTCTGATTTATTGTAGTAAATTGGTGTGTTCAGATAGTTTATTTTTAGGTTTTATTGGGGGCATTTAGTGTTTAATGTAGTCGGCCTAAAAGCATTCGTTCACTTCGTAAAACACACTTTGTTCTGGCAGCTATACTGCATTGTTCATATTACGCATAGGGCCCTATTTTAATGATCTGAAACGAAAATATCAAACGCGAAACGCAAGTAACTTTGTGGGCGGATCTCGGGCGCTGTTACTATTATACCGTCGGGATAAATTACTCTTGCGCCCTCGCGAATCTAAAATGGGTTGGTCTGAAGTAGCTACATTACTCATAGGTGTGGTTTGGGCGTAACGTGCAATAAACCAATCAGAGCGTCATCTCACATTCCCTTGAAGAGCAGGCGTGCTTGTTCCATGGCGGATTGCTATCATAGCGCCGGATTTGCCAGGCACACGCAACTTACATGATGGTAAAGGTGATTTCGCAGTCTTCAGAATTTTGTTTCTTGATGGACAACCCACTTTGTCAGATGTCCTTATATACTCATGTGTCTTGCCACTATTGATCAAAAGTTTGATCCGTCATTACTACAATTAGCCTGAATAATTTGGGTAAATGTGTAAGCTAGATTTATGCCTATTTTTTCACTTCTTCATGGACACCACAATGATTTCCCTCGTGTGGTAATATTTTTCCTTGTAATTATGTATGGTTTGCAAAAATATGAACTGCTGCGTCTGTGTAGATGAGAGAATGCAAGCATGGCCAAGCATGCAGCCTTAAATAGCATCTGAATAACGCACCACTGACTTTAGACTATGTTTTCCTGGTCTGTGGCGGAATTGTTTTCTAAAACTGCAAAATAGCACCAGGGAACGTTTGTGCCGGAACACTTCTCCACTTTTCACTGAACCGCCCCGGGAGAGCAAGTTCATTCCCTAATTTATCAGGTGCAAAATAGGAATGATAGATGTGTTGCCGTACAAAGTAATTTGTGCTGGGTGCAAGATAGGGCCCAGAATCTACTATGTTGAGTAACTTACCTTTCACAGTTTTTGTTAGTTTTTTTTTCTGTATTATTTATTATTTTTAGCTCTGCTGACAAAAAAAACCTTTTCTAACAAAACAGCAGAGTAAACCTATGTGTTTTTATGCAACACATAAGTTTTTCAAATGATTAAAATTCAAATGATTCACTAATAAAGACGGTCATAACCTGCAGAAAGAATCACTATAATGCACAGACTGACAGTCTGTCTGTAACGCACAAACAGATTAGAAAGATGAAGATTAGAAAGCTACAGTTTCTAATAGCTTCCCCAACTCCATTAGAATTCCTTGCAGAGCACATTTAGAAGACATTTAGTAAAATATTCTGCTATTACAGTCTAGCACTCTGTCCAAGTTGAGTCGTACTCTGTTTTCTCGGTTCAACAGGAAGTTCATGAGGGAGTTGTGATCTGTTCAGGTATTCATGGTTTGAGGAAAATGTGGATATATATAATTCATGATTTTGTTTGACTGACAGGCAAAACTGTCATAGGCTATTCCCAAAGGTTCTGTCGGCAGCAAGATGTGTGTTATGAAGCTATTATCCAAACAAATTACTTACTGAAATGACCTATGTGTAAGGCCTCTAATGTATTGGGCATATGGCAATTATTTGGGTTAATAATTATAACAGTAACAACAATATTAAAAGTTACAATGATAAAAATAAATGAAAGAACAAGATGAAAAGAAATAACATTGTGCAATAGTTTAGAGTTCGGTACATTTTCAAGCTCGTTCTGCGCTCACTGCGGCTCTAAGGACAGGACCAACTCCGCACAAATCTATGCAAAAATGAGCCAGATTTATTTTCTGACTATTATATAGGTCAACAGAGGCAGTGTTTCCTTGACACATTATTGCAGTGAGAGCACAGCTCTCAAAGGGCATAAACGTTTTTTTTTTCAAAGCCAAACACATCTCGTCACATCATTCTGTGATAAGTCTACCAGCTACTACTGGTTTTATGAGTCAATTCACACAAGAAATGTTGCAGTCGGCTTACAACCAAACAGAGACATACCATCTGTTTTATGGGACACTGGAAGTTTAATTTACAGACTATTTTTCTGTAAAATTCCCTTCACTAACAATATTCCTTAAAGAATGACAAAAAACATGATAAAAGTACTTTATAAAGGATTTCACAATTTCACGACAGACTTTTAATATTTTTACTTTCAAAGTTTATATATATATATATATATATATATATATATATATATATATATATATATATATATATTTAAACTTTCCATTATAGTGTATATTACTAGAAAATTATTAGATTATCATTACTATTAAGATTTATTTACACACATACAAACATACATTAATAATTGGTATTACTCAGTACAATTGTTTTTGCTCTCCTTATGTCACTTTGTATGTGCATCTTAAAATGTGATGCTCTGCTGTGATGGACATGATGGACTTGAAATGATGAAATGATGATGTCTTTTTGGGTCTAGCCTTATAGTCAGCAGGCTGTAAATGATTTGAGTGACTAGTGTGTCTAATTCCCATCCACTGTCAGGAAGGCCTAGCCATAAATGAGAGGCGCTGTAACAAGCAGCAGTTCTTATATGCTCAGAATTGATAAGAAGCCTGCATCCTGTAATTGGAGTAGGCGTAGAGTAGAATATCAAGGGATCTCTGATATTGCAGTTGCAGCTCTGTTAACAGCAGAACTTTATGATCTGGACAGGTTTTTTTTTTTTTTAAAGCCCACATGATGATAACTAAATGATCTTCAAAAAATTTTTTTACTAATTCCAACTGCTGCAATTTGAATTTAAAGTATTTAAGCAGAAATGGCTACTTGGAGAGCAAGACAGAATTAAAGTGCCTCTACTATGCTATTTTAAAGTTTAATAATTTAGTTTTGGAGGTCTCCTACTACAGGTTTACCAGCATCAAAGGTACAAAAACACATCACCTAATTTCTTAAAGAGTCTAAAAACACCTCGTGGTAACGCTTTAGATTACAGCCCGGAAAGTACTGCGTAATTACAATGAAATTACAGTGTAACTTTCGGTAATTACAGTGTACCTATAAAGTACTTATGTGTAAGTATAGGGGAACAATATGTAAAGTCTTGGGAATAAAGGGGTAACAACCAGGAAAATACTGCGTAATTAAAACTAAATTACAGTGTAACTTTCGGTAATTACAGTGTACCTATAAAGTACTTATGTGTAAGTATAGGGGAACAATATGTAAAGTCTTGGGAATAAAGGGGTAACAACCAGAAAAATACTGCGTAATTAAAACTAAATTACAGTGTAACTTTCGGTAATTACAGTGTACCTATAAAGTACGTACGTGTAATTATATAGGAGAACAATGTAAACTTTTGGAATAAAGGGGTAACAACCAGGAAAAAAAAAAAATATTTAGGCAAATTATTTATACTGTAAGTATTTTAGAACTACGGGGTACTTATACTATAATACAATCTTACTTTTGGGAGCAATTTAGCGAGTAGGCTACATACACCTTTTTGTAATAATAGTGTATACAAATACATAAAGGCTTTTTTTCAAATTACGGGGTAGCCTATATATCAGTGCATTTAAAAAGTAGGCTAATTTTTTTTTATTTTTTTTTAAATGCTGGGGAAATATACTCTTGTTTCTTGTAGTTACAGGGTAAGTATGACATTGCGGGCCGTAAATTAAAGTGGTGCTTCTTACCCTCTTGTTTCATGTAGTTACAGGGTAAGTACAATAAAAACACATGTAAACACACAATCTGATATCACTTGGAAAACTTTATTTGAAAAACAACTTATTTCAAAAAAGATTTACAACATATTACACTTATTATTCTTTATTCCTTTTTTAAAATCAACTTTTCATTTCAAATACTAAAGTCCTGACAGAAAGTATACATTTTTGCATGGCTTCCTACTTCCTCCTCCTCCTCTTGTTCCTCTTCTTCTTTTTCTATCATTCCACTGATTAGCCTAATCTTAAGAATGAGTCTTTTGCTATTCTGTATTATGTATTAAAAGAAAATACAGTACACCCAGAAATGTTCTCGTAATTTACTCATCTACACCAGCGTCCAGCGAGTGCATGAGAGTCGGCTTGGCTTCGTGTTTGGTGAGCCTTCACGCGTTCATTAGGTTCTCGCGGGAGTTAGATGTGAAACTCGCGCGAGAACTGCCATCTCTGTTTTTCTGTATTGTTTTTTTTTTCATTATTATTATGTGTTATTGTTTGTATTTTGTTGTGAGCATTAATAAAAAAATAAAAAATAAACGTCACGAGTGTCAAGCGTGAACTCAACCCTCTCATGCACGCGCAAGTGACAGTTGGTCGGAACGGAAGCGATAGTCTTTAAAATGTTTAAATATTTGGTATTTTTCTTACAAACACTTATCGTCTCACTTCATAAGACATTGATTCATCCATTGGGGTCGTATGGATTACTTTAGTTATTGCTGTATGTGCTGTTTGATGTCAACTTTTAGGAACACATGGGCTTGCATTATGCATTCACAGAGATTATATATTTTTCTAAAAAAAAAAATTGTGTAAATCTGAAGAAGGAAATTCATATACATCTCGGATGACATGAGGGTAAAAGATGAGTAAATGGTGAGGACATTTCTGTACTGTATTTTCTTTTAACACATAATACAGAATAGCAAGAGACATGGGATTCCTTCTTAAGATTTATCAGTGGAAAGAAAGAAGAAGAGGAACAAGAGGAGGAGGAAACCAAGCAAGAGAAAGTGTTGTAAATCCGTTTTAAAATAAGTTGTTTTTCAAATAAAGTTTTCCAAGTGATATCAGATTGTGTGTTTACATGTGTTTTTATTGTACTTACCCTGTAACTACATGAAACAAGAGGGTAAGAAGCACCACTTTAATTTACGGCCCGCAATGTCATACTTACCCTGTAACTACAAGAAACAAGAGTATATTTCCCCAGCATTTAAAAAAAAAAAAAGTTGCAATAGTTTTACTTGCCTTGAAACAACTTAATCAGTGCACCTTTGCAATAAAAACAAATTAGCCTACTTTATAAATGCACTGATAGGCTACCCCGTAATTTGAAAAAAGCCTTTATGTATTTGTATACACTATTATTACAAAAAAGGTGCAGTGTATGTAGCCTACTCGCTAAATTTCTCCCAAAAGAAAGATTGTTTTATAGTATAAGTACCCCGTAGTTCTAAAATACTTAATAATTTGCCTAAATAATTTTTTTTTTTTTCCTGGTTGTTACCCCTTTATTCCAAAACTTTAAATTGTTTCCCTATATACTTACACGTACGTACTTTATAGGTACACTGTAATTACCGAAAGTTACACTGTAATTTAGTTTTAATTACGCAGTATTGTCCTGGTTGTTACCCCTTTATTCCAAAACTTTACATTATGTCCCCCTATACTTACACGTACATACTTTATAGGTACACTGTAATTACCGAAAGTTACACTGTAATTTAGTTTTAATTACGCAGTATTTTCCTGGTTGTTACCCCTTTATTCCCAAGACTTTACATATTGTTCCCCTATACTTACACATAGTACTTTATAGGTACACTGTAATTACCGAAAGTTACACTGTAATTTCATTGTAATTACGCAGTACTTCCCGGGCTGTAATCTAAAGCGTTACCCACCTCGTTCAAAGATTCAATCTCTCTAAGCCCTGCCTTTCATAGAGCTACTCTGCTCTGATTGGTCATATGACCCAGTCTGTTGTGATTGGTCGACTACGTTCTACCATAACGTTCATCACAAGGATGACTTGAGCATAATTTTCTCAGTGGTATATTATGAGATGTTGCAACTGTAATTTATCTACATCACCATCAACAAGTGTATATATGTCCATCAATAATGGTGCATGCATTAGCCGAGCACTAACGTGAATGACTGATGTAACATTACAGTTTGTAAACCAAAATCTTGATCCAGACAATCTGCATCCATTGACACAGTTTTAGGTAGTGGGGCCACATCCGATTAGCAGAACTATTTCAGTAAGACAGTAATAATGTGAGTTAGCTGGTTAGCTGGAGACCTATATACACTGGATGTACACAATATAAAACACAAATCTACATATTTTGAACACTATGTAGAAAATATATACATCAATGATTAATCATCCTTACAGGTTGTGATTCAGAGTAGCAAGTTGGTCCAAATAAACTGGGTACTCTCCCATCTTAAATGGATTAGCATTTTGCAAATCCCGCTTTGGCCTCGCTGAGACTTGAGAAACAATCATCAGTAAAATTAACACAGCAAAAGGTTATACTGCTGTTGTATCGCTGTGGTAATTCTAAACACTGTTCTTCACATACTCATCCTTTGGAAGTGTATACAAAAATAATTTTCCTTTGCAACGTCAAATACAACGTATTCATGTACACAACACAAACCAACTACAGTGTTTGAGGGCTGGTCAAAATAGATGTTTTTCACGGCAGCCAATGAGGACCATAGGCTGGCATTATGTAAATTTGTTACATTGTTACGTATGTTATGAAAGTTGGACAAATGCATTTTGACAGTTAAAAAATCGGTTCTTTCTTTTAGGAGACAATAACTCAATAACTTTATTTATCTTGCACATTGATCTTTAAAACTTTGCAGTCCTTTTATATTCACATACAGCTATATTACACACTGCATGAAAGGTAATATATGAAAAAAGCATAATAGGGGCACTTTAATGATCTTAGATGACTGAGCAAATGTAAAAGAAGCGCCAAAAGGGGAAAAAAGTAAGTATTCATCTATTTGCTCTCTTAAGCTCTATTTAGCTGTTCTTGTTGCTCAGTAGTCTTTGAGTAAATGGCCCACATGTTTAACACTAGAATGGCCATGGCGGTCATTTTGACCATTTTGATTTTTATATCTGCAATAACTTTGTTGAAAAATAAAATAAAATCCTGCTGGTTCCTGACTTTTCCTAAAAGTGTCTGTATTTTCATTTAAAATGTTTTTCATATAAATTACACATGAGGCAAAAAGACAAATGAACATATTTACCTATTTCGGCCATAGACGGTCATATTGACCGCACTGAATTTCGCGGTATTCTTTTGTTACATTTCCCGCGGTTGACCTTTGTCTCTCTCAACAGAAAGGTCAGTAGCGGTCCTGAGTGTTTGCATATATGCAAATTTCTACAAACAAAAAGTATATTCGATTAAATTTGTTGATCAGAAATAGGCTAATAATACCTGACTACGTTATTTACGTAGATATTCTCTATTATATACAAGTTATTAGACTATTTTCTCTGTTATTATATTAAAATAAAATGTTTTATAATTACATAAGATACTTTTAGTTGTTATTATCTAGTTCTGAGTTATGTTGATTGGATATTGAAATTGTTTTGTTTTTAAAAGATATCCTAATACAATAAATGCATTAATCTCTCAATTGGGTATTTATCATTAAAGATATAGCCTAGAGTTTGGAATCTAGCGGTCAAAATGACTGCTAGTGGCAGTTGTAGTTGTTATGGAATTCTGGCACTTCTAGTGTTCATTTTTTCTATGTCCAGCTGTGTTTCCTGTACTGCTGTTAGTGAGTTTACGTTTAGGTCACGTTTCTTAAGCCAAGTCTTTGTTTATTGCTTTACGTTTATTTGGATTAAAGGCAAGCTGCACATGGGTTCTTAACAACTTGCCTTCAGTGGACATTTATTACACCTATAAAAGATCCAAGCTTTTATTATCCAAAGTTTGGGGTCAAAACCACAAAGGGGGTGAGGTCATGAACTGAAGAATTATTGGGATCCCTATATTGTGCCCTTGAACAATCCATTTAGTCTCAGGTTGTTCAAGGGGAACGATAATGAATTGTAAGTTGCTTTTGTAAAGAACGAGACTGCCAAATGATAAATAACTAATGATGATTTTGTTTTTAAAAGTTTTTTTAAAGACATTACGGGATTCTGTGTTTCAAAATTGCAAATATTGTTCAGTTTGCAGTTGTATTTCGCTAGAGCAATAAGCAATTTTATAATTCTTACTGAAGCTTCCCAATCAGCTAGCAAGTTAACCATGAAGCATTTGGTCTTGTAGAGAGTGACACAGTCCACAAAGATACTGATTTGCTAAACAACTTGTAACCTTTAGTGCCCACAAAAAAAATGTTTGGGTCTTACTTAGCATTGGTGCATGCCTCCATTCAAGTGCAGAAACAGAGCAGTGTCAATGCAAATCAAAGCTCCTAATCTGATTCGCGTTGTTCACCCGCTGCTGTTGTTATGGGTAAATTGCTGACTCTGAGAATGGAAAATACATAGCTGACATGCATAAATGTGATAGAAAGTTATTTCTCTTGAGCTTTTGGTAAGCAACTCTTTTGTGCAAAATTACATTTAACTGAATTTAATATATTGTTGTCATTCATGTCAACTTAACATATGCAGCATATTGTAACTCTAATAAAACACCTCACTGACAGGTTGTTCTCCTGTTTCAATCTTTCAAAACATTGAAAATAATTTCACATGCAAATTATTAGGCCTACGGTTCAGTTTGTACTATTGTTTTGGATCTTGGTAATCAAGGCCAATTTGAAGATATTTGAAGATTTGTGCATTATTTTAATGAATTAATTTGCAATCTACAAAACTCGACTAAATCAAGAAGTCTTCCTGTAGCTCAAACAGGATAACATGGCACTTGCAATACATGTATGTCATTTATTGATTGAAATCAAACTAAATCAATTGGATGGAGATAATTACTCACGTAATCATAAGTCATCACTTTTATATTTGACTTCTACTTCGTTCTTAGCTTCAAATGTTCCATAAAGCAGGTAAGATGACTGAGCATTTTCTATTTGTAGGGCATTTGTTTGACTAATGAAGCAGAAAAAAGTTGTGTGTTTAATGATCTGCATGCTAGCTGTAAGTAAAAAATGAATGTGTTGTTAAAGAGACACACACCATTTTGTGTGGTCTATGTGATGTCTCATTACATTTAGAAGACAATTATGGCAGATTGTTTTAGAAAATTGAACTTGCCCAACATTATAAATCACAGCTCAAGAGGGAATTTCCCATCCTCCACTAATTGATCATACATTGTATTGTACACTAAATCAAACAGTCCACAAATATAATCGCACTTACAGTATTTTTAGTTAATTTCATGATAATCAACAACAAGGACTAGTATTGTTCCTCAATATGTATTTTCCAGGCTGTAAAGTGAAGTTGCTGTATCTCTAGGATCAACCTGACCCATGGCTTCAAGTAAAGGTTAAGGTTTCTATTTTTGCATCCCATATTATGCAATCCCATAACACCACAGTCCTTAGTAGGACGATAACTAAATGTGGAGTTCCATGTTGGAAATGTAATTTGGCAATTGATTCATCCCTTGTGGCTTATGTTTTAGACTCGTTGATGTACATAGCCCATTTGATGCACTGCCAAAGCTGAACAGCTGGAGCTCAAGTGGACCAACACTGATTAGAACGCTTGGCCACCCTGAGCGACTAAAAATGACTCCCTTTCTTTGACACCATACACGACTTCTCTCATCAACATCATCACTAACTTGCACGTCTGACCGATGAATGAATCTTGCAATAAAGAAATCCTTATGTTTTTATTTATTTATTATTATTAATGGTTTAGTTCAAATATGCAAGACATCCCAACACGAACAGTCTGTTCAATCTTTGGGTTATTACCTACAGTCAATCAATAAGCAGAACTTGATTTCACAAAGTGCAACATGTTCCTGGATCAACATCTTTGTCTATCCTGGAACAACATTCCAATCAACCAATCAGAAGAGGTTTACAGTTTATCTCAAGTTTAGGCTTACAATCAGATTCAGGAGTTTCTAAAGCAGTGTTATTCTCCTCATTTTCCTCAGATTTTAGGGATATGTGGCCCTGGATCACAAAACACAAGTCACACGGGTATATTTGTGGTAATAGCCAGGAATACATTTTATGGGTCAAATGTATCTATTTTACTTTTATGCCAAGAATCACTAGGATTTAGGTAAAGATCATGTTCCATGAAGATATGCAATGCATTTACTACCGTAAATATATATATATAAAAAAATTGGGGAGTGAATACAACACAATCATAAACGTAAATTGACAACTTTAAAGGATTTAAAAGATTTTTTTGCACCTTCCGATTTTCTCAGATTCCAGATTTGTTTTAATAGTTGTATCTCGGGCCACATAATGTCCTATCCTAACAAACCATAGATCAATGGAAACCTTGTTTATTTAGCTTGCAGATGATGTATAAATCTCAATTTATATATATATAAAAAAAATAAAAAAACAGGTGGTTAAGGGTCACATATGGTTAGGTTTAGGGGCAGGGATATAGTTAGGATTACATTTTTGTGCAGGAATGTTGACCAAGGGACACACCTAACTCTGCAAAATCAGGACACGCGATCAAAAAACGGCACTTTAAACCTCAACTTTTGCGATTAAATTAAAAAATAGGCATGCTGTTCAGGTTGTTATTGCCATCCCAATTTTATCATAATTTTCCATCATTTATTTTACAGTGAGCTATAATGTTTTGATTTTATTACAATGTATCAATATGTAGTAGTCTAACCAGATGTTTGAAATTAGTCCCGCAGTTGCTTAGTAAGTCAAGCGTTCTCTGATTAGTGAAAAGAGCGTGTTCTTCAGTCATTTTAAATGATTGTCTCACACACTTCCACAGGTGTTGCATTACCCATTTGTTTGAACTGCTATTGACTGAAGCTTTCCATTTTTTTCTGTTGATTTTGCTGATTGAATGATTGTTTAAATTGGCTGTTTCCCTCGTGAGCATGTAACACCTGCTCGTGATCCATCACAGGAGATCAGCGTGTGCTGTTATACCTCTTGAACAGGTGACATAACCCAAGACATTCAAAAAAGAATGGGGAAAAAAGCTGCCGCATATCAATGAAGCTATAGTCAAAATAAGCATATTTGAAACATGAATATGAAATGAAATGTATTGCAGAAAATAGAATTAATCATATTTGTAACAAGTTTGCCACTATGAAATGGCTTAGGAACAGTTTTTGGACTCAATCTGTTATGAAGAAGCAGAAATAAAATACATTTAAATCAGTCGTATATGTTACAATTCATGTTTAATCAAAGTCAGTGGGTTTCATTGTGTGGTGAAGAGAAAAAAATCAATCTGTTTTGTGAATAATATCTATGGTAACACTCAAGAGTCCATTTTAGACATTCTTCTAACTAGAAGTAACTCTGCAACTACATGTCAACTAGCAGTCATTTGAGTATTAGAAGACTGTCTGCTTAATATCTGCCAACACTTTTTTGATGGTTCCACAACAAGTAACTTTTCAGGTACGTCGACTTATTCTACTAACCCTAACCATAACCCAACAGTCTACCAATTCTCTAATGAGAGTTAGTTGACACGTAGTTGCAGATAGACATGTACTGTGGTTGCAAAGTAACTTATAGTTAGAATAATGTCTAAAGTGGACTATCAAAATAAAGTGTAACCCTATGCCAGCCTTCTAATAATGTTAGTATTTTTATTTACTTTATCCCACCAGATTAATTTATTTTAAAAATATGACAAAGCAGCAGAATTAAAAGACATGTAAATACAACTTTAAATCTTACAAATCAACAAAACATGTGTTTTAAGTTACATTGTTTCATTTATACCATAGTTTTCATATTTTTCATATTTTTCTCCATGACCCACATTGGCATATTATGTGAAAGTATATAATTATTAGAATTCATGTTCAGCTTTAGGCAATTTGGAGAACCCTTCAACTGTTTTACGCAAGTAGCAGTGCTGTCTCGTATCATGTTGTTCTTGCTTTAGGGTCCTTAACATTTTCTGAAAACTTCACTGATCATATAGTAATGGAGCAGGGACATGCTGCACATTCAGACGTAGCAGTCCATTGGGTATCCGCGTCTAAGTATCTCTGGAGTATAAATTATTACAGTAATGAGTGCAAAATGTTGTTCTTAAAAGTATTTGGTGTAAGACAACAGTGGATAAATACATCAATGGATGTATAAAGATGTACAACCAGCAAAATAAGATGTAACAAGACCTGAACATTTCAAGACAGACTGAAGACATCTGTGCTCCCCTGTGGATTTGAATGTGTGTTGTTAGGCCTTTTATTTATAGTGTGTGGTCCCTCTGGGGCTTGTAAGCGTGTAATGCTGTGTTTGTGTGTACCTGCAGCCAAATAACTCACTGTCAGAGTGTGCTACTCACAGTCCACCTCGACTTAAATTATATGAGCACTGTTTTTCATTTGCTTTCGAAATGAAAGGAAGAAACTTTTTTTGCTTGCACAGTTGACTTAAAGGAGGCAGTTCAAGGAGGATGAATGTGAGGGGAATTGGAAAGAAACGTTTGAGAGGATAGAACGTTTGTTGTTGTTATTCACAGAAAAATGTGTAGGCACATTTTTCTTTTAAAATCTATAAATCTATTCAATAATTTCGAGTTAACCTCTGTCTGTAAAAAGAAAAGAAAAAAAACGTGGTTCTTAAAGAAAAAGACCACAAAGCAAGTAATAACTAGTCTTTCTAGTTCATTTTGGGATCTTTTGTGAAAAGCAGGATTTAAATATTCAAATTTAAAACTAGATGTGGAAAACTTGTGTGAGCTGATTTGATTTGATTTATCTTTCTGTGTGAACGGTCCCTAATCATGCAAGTTTTTTTGACTTTCCTCGAAGTTTTAACTTCTTGACCTTTTTTTGGAGTGTGCACATTAGGTCACCCAGATGAATTTATTTTACAGTTTTGCAATTCCTTCTGTTTCAATAGCCCACAAACTGATGTGCTTCTGCTGTGCTGTAGAAGTGAAAGCCCATTGGTACATTTGGTGCATGAGGGCTCAAGATCCAACATCAGAACAGATTTCATGCATATTCTTGCCCAATTAATATCAAGCAAAGCTGTACTCTTTTTCATTTCTGGTGAAAACTCAGGGTGGGTATCAATTAGTCTACTGTTAATTATCTCCTTCGCTTTTGATCTTTTCTATGGCTGCTCTGTCAGACACTCATTTATTCATCACTCCTGGTGGAGGGATGGGGCCTTCAGAGATTGTGCAGATTGAAGCACATTAAAAATGACTTCAGAAGTGTGCAGATCCTTATAAGAGCATGCATACTGATGCAGCTGTGATTCTGCTGTTGTAGAGGCTCTACACATTCATTAGCATCATAGTAGTGTTCAATTTTGCTTTATTAGCTAGTGTGTTGCTAATGGTTTTAATGCTCTGTAAGATGTTAGAAGGTGTGGCAAATTCCTCAAAATGTGATTAATTTCAATAAAACAATAAAACATTTTCTTCACCCCAAAAATGTCATAATTCACTCAACTTAATAAAATCTATGCATGATAACAGTAGAAACATGTTTCTGTCTGTGTGTGTGTGTGCGCGCGTGTGTGTGTTTTAATTCACCCTAATCTAAAAAATAAGTCATCTTGTGATGTTCTAACCATGCGTTCACACCGCCGCCGGCAAGAGCGACAAAATTCGCTCTCGCCGCCCTGCCAACGACGCCGTGGAAAGATTTGTGGACGCTCTGATGCTCTGACGTAGATCGAATGCTAGGTCTTTTTTTAAACTTTATTTAAAGGGGCCGCAAAGCAAACAAGCATGTCGATCGTTATTTTTGCAGAAAATGGATCGATGGGAAGAACTTAAAGGATAATTCCGGTATTTAACACCTTGAGTCTATATTGTAATTTGTTTTGGATGAACAAGAGTGGTGGACAACATTTTTTTGACAATGGTTCCTCTCTCGAGTTTTTGACTATAAAAGAATTGGCCATGGACCCATTTAACATTGGAGTCAATGGGCATGTCCGAAAATGTAATTAAAACAGCCAATAATGTTCGTTTACAAAACTGTGCAACTCACCGAGTGATTAGTGATGTTAGTTGATGTTCCAGAAACAAAAAGTGTTGCGAAATACAGTTTCTGTCGTGTTTTATTCGTCATTTTGTAAAATCGCATTGAATTCTGTTGAAGGACTGAGTGCTCGTTAATATAAATGCGTTACCGGAAACGGAAAGGGGGCTGTTTACATTTGGTCGATGTAGTCTTTTTGCTCGCTTCCGTTTCTCATAAGGCTAGCGAGCAGAGCAACTGTGCTCCGGGAGAGTAAGCGAAATAAACAAACAAAACCTTCATTAATTGTTACTTGTAACATGGAAAGACGTGACCACTGACCAGTGCAATATGAAGTTGAACTCGACTGTGACCGTGAGTGTCCCGCGAGACATAAACATCGGTTATTGCCATCAAGTGGTCGGGAGTGTGCTAACGCTTCAGATTCAAATATTGAGCGGAAGTTACACGGTTGTGAAGTGTCTGAAAAAATAGTTCCACTATAGCAAAATAAACGGATTGGAATCATATATCAACGAACACCACTAACCACTCGGTGAGTTTAACAGTTTTGTGAACGAACATTATTGGCTGTTTTAATGACATTTTCGGACATGCCCATTGACTCCAATGTTAAATGGGTCCATGGCCAATTCTATAATAGTCAAAAACTCGAGAGAGGAACCATTGTCAAAAAAATGTTGTCCACCACTCTTGTTCATCCAAAACAAACTACAATATAGACTCAAGGTGTTAAATACCGGAATTATCCTTTAACAATTATAGTGACATGTTTGCTAACGAAATAAACCAATTAAAAGCCATTTGTGTGATGTGGCTTTTATGTTCATGGTTAAGTGTTATTCTAATTTGCATTCCCGCTGAAAAACAAGCGTTCCAGCACGAAAATCTTGCCTATAAATAGTGTTGCGCGCCTTCTTATCAAATTCAAATGATCAACCTCTCCTCTATTTTGCTTGGGAACTATGTGGTCGGAACCAAAGTTTACAGGACTGCGTTCCCTGGAATCCTCTCAAACGGAGCACTTCTACATTACGATTGGTTGCCGCCGGTTGCCGCCGAACCGCGTAATAGCTCATTACCATAAAGTTGACCTGACTTCAACTCTCCTCGCCGCTCTCACCGCCCAAGCAGGATATAGTATGCTGTTCTTTCGTTTTCAGACCATAAAAGGAGCGACCAGCCTTTTAAAACAGACACAAAAGTATCACAGAATGGAAATATATCTTCCACGTGTTCTGGGGGTATACGATAGGGTTTGGTAAAAAACAACCCAAAATGTATTGTATATTTAACAAACATTCTGACCTTTGCTGTTGGTCTTTTGTTCACGGCTGTGTTACTTGCGTGCACATCACACAGCCGTGAACGGAAGACCAATGGCCAAAGTCAGGATTTTCATAAAATAATACATTAAATTAAGTATATCCAACACGTGGGATGTACGACACATGTTGCATGCATGGGACCATTTTTTAAAAAAGTTTGATGCTGGTTGCTATTATATGGATGAATGACATTTTTTTTTAATTTCATATTCATATTGAAATATTGTATGTTCTGTTTTTTTGTTTTGTTTTGTACTGTATGATTTAACTATATTTTGTCTACATTGTACTTTTTTTCTGTGCCATTGCCTGAAATAAACGAAATGAATCGAAACGAATTTCTCCTTTTGTGGTCTGAAAAAGAAAGAATAACATACTGCAGTAGTACAAGGGTGAGTAAATGATTACTTTCAACGTTTCATTTAGCGACTTATAGTATATTCAAGGGTCATATTTTATCGGTACAGTTTGTGTGTTCCTTGGACAACCACACACAAATCAGTTGAGCTATAGGAATGTATTATAGGAACCAATGAAACAAAGTAAAGACCTCTACAAACTGAAATACCAGGGTATTTGAAACACTGATTTTCTTGAATAGCAATTGTTATCAACACAGAACATGTCCTGCCTCTGTGAATTCATGTATGATTTTAAACTCTAAGATATGACTACCGGTAATTCTACTGGGTAACGTGTACAGGCTTTTTGACCTATCCTTTATTCTGAATAAGCAATTTAATTTTGAATGAGTTCAAGAAAATAGGCATCATACTTTCATGACTGAAGAGCACTTATCAGGGCAGCGTCTCTTTTCATGCGCACATGATCCTGTTCCCACTTCCAAATAAATGCAGATGTCAGACTAATTAGTTAAATATCTATTAGGTTTTATCATGCAGATATCTTTTCCCACCAAACAGATGACTGAATAGGCCTACATATAAATTATAAGTTAAACAATAAGTTGGCAAGGCATTTTCATATTGCTTTTGATGCTGCACTGTCATAAACTAATTTTCTTCTTTCCATTTTTTTTTAATTAAACAGATGGTTTTAACAAAGAATTTAATGAGTACATAATCACTGCCATGCATATCTGCTTCCTTTTTTCTGTGATCAGGAAGTGGAACAATTTACAATTTGATTGCTTGTCAGAAGGAATTATATCTCTCAGGTAAGTTAGTCATTGGAATTGTGCCAGTCTTTCAATTCAAGTCAATTAATCAAGTCAATTAATCAGGGTTTTTAGGTTAACTTTCTATTTTGTTATGAGTGGGGGTGGCAAATACAATAAAATACCAAGCATGTGTTTGAATTATAGCACGCTTTGATTAATTTGGTACTAGGAAAGCAAAAATGACTGAGACAAAAGACAAATACTGCTCATTTGCACTGCTTTGATTCCCCTGGTATAAAATGTTCTTTGTATTAGGAAGTTTGCATAAGTATGCTCCACGTATCGATAGATGTCATTGCTAATGCACGGCTGAAATAAACAGACTCGCCACAATCTCTCCTGGGACGAAGCTAATTAAGTGTTCAGAATCAGCAACAGGGTTCTGTGAGCTTTTATGCTTCTGTCACCTTCCATCCAGTGAATTGGATTGGACATATCCCAAGAACAACCTACAATCATAGTTCTCCTGCAAAAACAGGTCATTCTGAGTTCACGGGATGTGGAATGATTCTAATTATTAGGGTACGAATGGACGCAGAATACTTAATGGGTCATGCAGTATTGCAGGATAAGGTTTTTGCTTTTGTTTTTTTAGAGAGAGAGAGAGAGAGAGAGAGAGAGAGAGAGAGAGAGAGAGAGAGAGAGAGAGAGAGAGAGAGAGAGAGAGAGAGATGATTACCTGAATGAAATAGCTATTTGTGTACGCAATGGGGAATCATTTAAGCATGCTTTCTGATATATGTTGGTTTAATTACACCGTAGGACCTGTAACAACCGTCTTACATTTATTCATTTGACAGAAGCTTAATCCAGTAGCAACTTTATCAGGATATGTGTTCCCTGGGAATTGAACCCATGGCTTTGGCACCATAGCACCATGTGCCACAAGTTAAGCTACATGAAACTGCTTTCTAGAGCATCGTCTAGCATATTTGAGTTATGCACCTTTCATTTACCATTAATTCGTAGGTATCAATATGTAAAATGTTCAGGTGCAAAACATAACGTTTTATATGTTTGGAAAGAATATGGACATATTGAAAACATTTATATATTGTTACGTATTTACAGCTAAAGAAACATAAAATATTTATGACACACACACACACACACACACACACACACACACACACACACACACACACACACACACACACACACGTGGGTACATGTTATTATTATTAGTAGTATAGTAGTAGTAGTATTGTTATAATTGTGCAATAATAATAGTTAATAATGTAATTAACCCATTATTGTATAGTAATATATTATTTATGAGACTTTGCCTCAAGGTGAAGCCATGTGTGATGTTTCTCTTATTGTACCAATAAATATATATTCCATGATTAAACCACAACAATAAATATCCTCCTAAAATAAGGCAAGGACAAAGACATTTGTGAAATCATTTTATTCTGACTCCTCTTTCTGAAAAACAAATTAAGCATTCAGTCTTGAGGACAGCACTGGTTCTTCTTTTCCTTCATTAAACTGACATGGGGGTATTAAAACAATTATGCTAGCGGCGTCTGCTGCGATGTATAGTTAGCAATCAAGCACCACTGCAGATAATTAAATCCAACTCCAACTGTGATGTGGACGCTGACGGTTTCACCTTGGGGTGATCATCTTTAACATTAGACACAGATCGGTCAGGCAAATCGCAGGCAAATAATAAACGCTACACTGTTTTATGCATAGCGTAACGCAATCGTATCTTATTCACAGTCTGAGTAGAAAGAAAAAGCTCCAAGCTTGTCTACTGCAAGTATCTTTGTATGTGCTCCACATATTCCCCTGTCAGTATGTGTCTGACCAGGGGCAGTGTATCAGAACCATTCAAACATGTGCTACACAGTTAAGAGGTGAGCATGGTGAATTTCACATTACTGTCAGAGGGTTTGACGTGGCGTTTATCATATTTCTGAATTCAGTATTTCAGTCATGTGAGGCTAAAGTGGAAGCTGATGCAGTGAGTGACAGGCTGATGTACAAAACGGAAATTCAAAAGAAGCCCTCCATATTCATGCGCTGATTTAAATTCCGATCTCAGTGTTGGTTGCCTCCGAATGCAATCCAGTGGTGTCAGTGTGCGGCTATAGATAAAAGGCTGTGTAAATATAAAATAAAGAGAAGTGAAGAGCAATTTTTACGTCGTCCTAACTTAGTGTAATTACGTCTGCGGGAGAGAACTGATCAAGTGTCGCTCTTCCGCTCAACAAATTTCTACTTTGATGCTTTTAAACGATTAATAAAAAAAATAACCACAATTACCTATACATGGAAGCTTTTTAAATGTGGATATCCTTCAATCACTGAAAGGCAGTGAGTGTGTGTGATGTGACATCAGTCTTCCACAATAATCCGAGACATGAAAGCTCGATAACCAATTTTACAATAAGCAGCCTATATTTGCCTTTCAGTCATGCACATGCTAGCGCCAAATTTTTCGCCATGATGTCGGGGAAAGGGTAATACTCATCCCAAGCAGATGCCCACACAAGCCTACAGGCATGTTGAGTCCATTAGCAGTCCAAGCGTTCAACTCTCAATATCACAGGGGGACTGCATTGGAACCAAACACTTCACATAAACTCGTGTGACAGGAACAAAGCAAAAGCAATCCGAAGAGATGTGTTTGTCACATTAGACATCATCAGTCTTCTGTACACTGCTCTAAAATAGGAATAGGCCTACTTTTCAATGCAATTGCAGGAGAATTCCCATTCTCTGCTTGTGAGTTTGTAGTTTGTAGTCCTAAAACCCGGAGGAGAATTAGCATTTTTGAGCCAGGGATTCCCTCAGGATTTTCCAATGTGGTATTTGATTCATGAGTAAAATACACTGTGGTTAACACTGCTTGAAGAGAATTTTGAATTTTGTTCATAAACATAAATTACACACAGTCAGACCTCAAACTTTGCTTTAAATGTACTTTGCTAACAAGTTGCTGCAAGGAAGTGTATAAACTTTATTTAAAGCTGTCCGTATAATTAAACAGTTAAGTACTGAGTAATAATAATATATGTAAATACTATAGGGTTAGCAATAGGGTGTGGTTAAGGTTATTTGCATGTAATTATGCTCAATAATTATTACAACATGTAACATGTGTAAAAAGGACACTGTCAAATAAAGTGTTACCAAACATTGTTTTGATTTATCTAATTTTTAAAATACTACAAGGAATATGAAAACTAATCAACACTAGTAACTATTAATGTAAACTATTTTTTTAGAATAAGTCTTTAAATATAAACATTAGTTAGTGCGATAGCTAAGAGTACATATCATTTATCAATACATTTTCAGCATTTATTAGTCTTTGTTCATGTTTATATAAATTCTAATACATTTATAATTTTTGGTATGAATTAACGTCAGTTGCAAGCATGAGTAACAATGAACAACAGTAGCCTATATGTATTAATGGAGAAACTATTTAAATTATTTATAAATGCTGTGAAAATTATTTTTCTCTGTTAGTTCATGATATCTATGCATTCAATACTGTTAATTAATTTACTTTATTGACTTTAATAAAATTTAATGTAAAATGTTCTAAAACAAAATACTTTACAAAGGAAAACAAGTTACAGAAATACAGCATTATGCGCTTAATCTCCTAACCTGCATGTCTTCCTGTACCCCTGGGATTCACAAAAGTCTTTGTTGTGTACCAAGAATGTTTCCTACTCATTTCTTCCATATAGCATCAATAATATAATAATTGAATATTACAAGATGCTGCCAGACTATTTTGCATGCATGCAGAAAAAAGTTACGTTGAGCACCAGTGAACAAGGGCAACTTTACAAGATTAATTGTGAGCAGTTGCTGCTCGTTTCAGAATATGGTCAATTTAACTAAAATGTTTTCTTGGTATGGCGTCTATTTTGGTTACAAATTGACTGGAAACAAGTAAAGTTGGTTGATCCTCTTGATTAGTCTCAGTCTGCTCTATTGTCTAGGAAATACTGTGGGGGAATTCACTATTGAACTTTGTCTGTGAAGAGCCATTTAAGTGCATTTAGTGCCTGGTTAAAAGGGATAGTTCACCCAAAAACTAAGCATATGCATATGTAAAATAACACGCTCATCAACATTAAACAGCATATAAATCATTTTTAATTTCATAAAAAAATGCCTTTTGAAACCCATATTCAAGCGTTTCAAGCGTGAATAAAGCTAGAATTTTTATTTTGTTTGTTTAAAAGCAGAGGGTCGGTTCTTTCTTTTGACATATTGCATGTTCTGGTATACATACAACAAAATATTCTGGGGTCCATGAAAGCTGAATTTTTGGTAAACTATCCCTTTAGACTGGAATGTGGGTGGTGAGCAAATAAGATTATTATATTTTTTTTCACTGAAATACTGTGATCCAAAGTGGATCTTAGTGAATTCTCCCCTGTATGTTTTTATAAGTTGTCCATCCTGTGAATAGTTGTGAGCCAGTTAGCACCGAATTCTTTATTCCAGATACAGTACCTTTGCTATAGGATAAGAAAGTATGGAGCTCAATTTTCATGAGTCTGCCATCCACGGGTAACTATCCCCGAGGAAGACCAAAGCTCACAATTCTCCAAGACTAATCAAACATCCAAGGATGTTTCTCCCCTGAAGAAGGCCGGTTCATCCAAGGATTGTCAATTCACCATTAGGATAAGCAGTGTTCAGAATTCCTCAGGCTATATAGCTGGTCTGGATATTCAGTTCAGTTTAATTCCTGTTGCCTTTGAGCAAAACGGAATAAAAGAGAAATTCATTGTTGAATAGAAAAGAGCTCAAATGCAAAGTAGCTGACTCCTTTAGAAAGGTTAGAAGTCAAAAATCTGCTAAGTATTTGGTACAGAGATACAATGGCTACAAGTAGACGTCTGAAATGGAAATGTACTGTAATGATATAATGGCAAGCAAAATAGCACTCTGTAAAGACAAGTCATAGGTTATCTTCAAGAGGTGTGTTTTTGAATCATTTACACAATAATTCACTGAGAGTTAATTTAAGTAATTGAGGGAAAAAAAGATCATCTGCAGTGAAAGAATTGCTTTTATCGGCTGAAACGTTTTATTGGCTGACACATCGGTACATAGGCCTATCCAAATGAAGTTACTTTTCATTATAGTGTTCTACACAGTCTCATTATTTAATGATGTAGTGTGGATGGATACTGTACATCCATTCTCAGCCCAGGCTCTTTAGAAAAACGTACATGTGACAATATTTTTGCAAAATGTAAAATACGTCGAGTCGTGCATGTTTCACGACAGTTTCAAAGTGAAATGTCCAGTGAGTGGCGCTAAAAGCGTGTTTAGTTTTTTCCGGAACAGATGAACGTGAATACGTTTTATTACGTTGCCGTTTGTACGTTTCACCGCTGTTCTGAATTGGAATGTCTGGTGAGTGTCGCTAAAAGCTCAATGCTCCATTTTAAAATAACGTGCAGCTACAGTACACTAAAGCCGCGAATGCAAATGTGACATAAAAAAAAATTGTAACCATGCCAGTTTAGCTTGTTTTTGAGCTCTTTTTTCGAGATGCTTTACCAGCTGAGCTATCGAGCAAGCTTAGCTAATAACATATGGATGGTTAAGGGATGAAAACTCCAAAATATATGTGTTTACAAATCATGTAACTGTGGTAAAAAGGTGTTTTGAGGTCATACCATAATTGTGGAATGAGCCGTGTGAAAACAAGTCTTTATTAATTGATATTCTGCCCCTGTAATCATAATTGTGTGTGAACATGATTAAAAGGTTTTTTTTTTTTTTTTTTTTTTCTGTTTCTTTTTTATATGTTTTACTGCCTCTAGTGTTCATATTATGTTGGAAACTGTAGTGGTATACGTATTGGTACGTATTTTGCATTTTGCAAAAATGTTGCCACAGGTACCTTTTTCCAATGAGCCTGTGTTGTCCATTCTGGATGGACTGGCTGAGAGGACAGATGGTATGAGCATCACATTTGTTGTAGTATTATTGTAGATATTATTTACATATTATTTGTTGTATACAATTATTCACATGAATTATCAGTGGATTAATGCATGTTAGTGCCTTTTATATTGGGTAATATAAGGGAAGATGCCCTAAAAACATTGTATATTTACTTTTAAATTGTAACATTATAGTTTAGCTTGTGCAAGTCAGTGTGGTATTACGGAAAAGAAATCGAAACATTGGCTATTTTAGTTGTCACCACAAAATGTAAAATGTTGACATCTTACCCTATTTATACCCTATTCTTACACTATTTATACCAGATGGTATAGCTGTGCTGACCCTGTTTTAACTGTAATAATCTGTATACAGTATCTGTCAGCTCATCTGGTTACTCACTTTCCTCACAGTACACAGTACGATACACAGTGTTGCTGTTTCCTATATTGTTTACATCATTTTTATTTGTATGATATTGGAACACAATTTGATAAGACTTTCTTTCTTTCTTTCTTTCTTTCTTTCTTTCTTTCTTTCTTTCTTTCTTTCTTTCTTTCTTTCTTTCTTTCTTTCTTTCTTTCTCTCTAAATCTCTCTGACAGACTAGATTCAACACTAGCCATATCAGACGATCAAGAATGAGCAGGTTTTCATGACTTAAGCCAAGTAAAGTGAATCACTTCCTTCAGCATGTGTGTGAGCTTGCATAATTTTCCCCAGGACCATTTATAATCTGACAAGCAATAATGAAGGCTGGTAGAGTTATAACCCCGAAAGATAAACTTTAATCAAGCTCTGTTACCTTCGTTCTATTTGAGCATGCCCCAGCATATCCAACATTGTAAGCATCATGTTGAAAGTAAATAGCAAATGTGAAGGCATTTAAGATTGGTCATTTAAATGTGAAGGGCAGGCTAATATCATTACCACTGAGACTGTCTGCAGTGACCTCCAATCCATCTGTGCTCTATTTACTTGAATTATGGAGAGATCTCAAATAAAAAATGTGGAAACTAAAATCTCTTTATTTTTAAACTTGTAATGTTTACAAAGGATCAACATGGAAAGAAAGTGAGGAATTCTGGGACATCAACATGCTTTCTGATACAGGCCTACTTAGTATGCCGTTTTTCACATAATAAATCTCGACATTAAAAATGCCTCATTGATTTTGTAGAGTGTACAATGAAGCCATTGGTGAAAATTACTTTATTAATTAACATAATGCAATTTCTGCTATTTACATTCAGTAAATGTTTTGCGCATCATTACTAATAGCATCACATAGTTTAAGTCGAATTTCAGCTGACTGATTGAATTATGCATTATGTCATCAATATGGCTTATTCTTAAAAAGTTACTAATTAATCATATCTGCCTTTACGCTCCTGGATAACCCCGAACTGAATGAAAGTTCAGTATCTAAATTATTTCAGTGCATGATGAATGTCTGATGAAGGCTTTCAGGGTTGCAGGCTGATTATTAGCTTCAGGGTAAGATTAAAGGGAAACTGCAACCTAGCTGACAGTCTGGTTATCTCTATTCGACTAAATGAAAATCATGGCCTGAATCCATCCAAGGAGATTAGAAAAATGTGACTGCATTACTGATGTCATTTTGAAATTCTCCTGGTTTTCGAGTCACTTGTTTGACCCACGCCAAAGGCTTAGGTGGGCAATATTTGCAACTGGAGCACAACATTCAAAGATGTGTCTCAACAGATGGACATTACAGAGTCAAATCAAATGATACCGAGAGCATATATCAAGATTTATAAATGCTAATCTGTGTTCTGATATACAATAAATAAATAAATACAAATGCCATTAATAGTTTCAAGAAGAAAACTGTTGTTCTAAATGTCTAAGCTGTTTTTTTTTCAATAGCCAGTTTATATCCTCTTGTAGCCATTGAGTGTACATTGGTTGTACACTAATTATTGAGGTGTATTATGGGATAAAATTGATAATGTCCACTATGGTTTTGGACACACCATGGCTATCCATATACTATATACAATGTAAAGGTATAGGGAGCGATTCAGTCACAGTTGTGGTCTTTATAAGTAAGTCATTGAATCATTCCCTCAGACTATTTCTTTAAAAAATGCAAATAAGCAATTAGTGAGTCATTGAAAAATTTGGTAAACTGATTCATTTAAATATTCTGAATCATTCAGGAATGCCAATGTCCAGTTTTTTACACAATGTAAAAGTGTGTTTTTTTGGTTATCCAAACATTAAAGGCACAGTATGTAATTGACGTGTTGTAAATCCAGCACAAACTAACATGGCGCCGCCCATCGCGCATACATCTCAACTAACGCGATCGTTATAAAAGTGTTTAAACAACCAAACACATCCACATGCACATATTTGACAATCGGAATGTCTGTGTTTCATGCTATATCTAACATATTTTTGAATATTTTGAATCAAAAAGAGAAAATTACATAAAAGCAGATCATCATTCATTCAGCGCTGTGTTGTGTTTGCGCTGTGTCACGTGACAAGCAATGACGCGTCACCATGGAAACGATAAAGGGACAGGTTCTAAATAACGGTCGCCTTAAAAAAACTCACGCTGGGGGGTCAGTTAGAATATTTTAAACTTACTGTATAAAGGGTTAACAATTAGAGACACTTCAGATAGTCTTTACTGGGATTTGAACATAATAACAAAATAGAAGTCCATAATTATGACAAGATTCGACTGTGATGTTGTTTGGAGTTAAAAATGTACTAACAATACTTTTAAAATGTAATTGTCTCAGTATTTCTTTTTTTGTTTATTGAACTATTGCATAAAAACAAGATCACACTCGCACTGATCACCTGCAAGGTCACTGATCTTCAAAAACATCTCTTGTTCTTGTTCTTATCTCAGCTTGATCTCATGAAATGCGTCTCTAGCACACTTTGTATTTATCGTGCAATGTATACACGAAAATTAGTTTTTACGTGCATGATACGCACTTTATGGTGTGTAATATGCACGTACCCCACACCACTATTCCTACCCAAGCTTTACAGTGCGTTTCATATGCACGTAAAAAAATCATTTTTGTGTATAAATTGCACAATAAATACAATGCCTGCTATAGAGACGCATTTCATGAGATCGGGTTGCTTATCTACAAGGCATCCATTAAGACAGCAATATATCAGTGAGTTGTTTTTCCAAGTTAAATTAAATAGTGACCATGACATGTTTAACTATACGTAGCCTACCTAAAGGTATGTTGATTTAATGCAATGATTAAAGACTTGCCGTTGCATTCGGGATGCACACAACTGCCAACAAAGGAGCCAGTCATTATCCTGCTTGCTGCCATGGTGCAAAGACATTGCCTTAAATAGTCTAATTAACTTAACTGGCCACATAATTGTAGTGCTTGCTCAAGCATGCTTTTTTACAGAACAATGCACATCTAATGACAAACCAATGCCAATTGCGAGTAGGTAAACCCTCTTAGGGCTCGGATAGTCATTAACATGAAAACATGTAACCCACTAGAGTGAGACACAGTAAGTCGGGAAATAAATAAATAAAAATATCTTGTACAGTGATAAGATAAACAAATCCTTTGTCTAAATAGGTCAAAGGCACTGTGTCTAGCAGCCAATAAATCACAACTTGTTTCCAATCCCAGTTGTCCAAGAAACTCTGTGTGGCTGTGTGCTTAACTCATCTTGTTTTTCATGATGTATGGCGTAGCGCTCCGTCCACACACTAGAGAGAGGCCTCCGCTCTTTTTTTTCCGCCTCTGAACAGTTCCAATGAATGTGGTGATGACCTCCACCTCCCTCCACCTCCTTATCACACACTGCTTTAGCTGGGATTCTGTGTTTCGTTGGAATCGATGGTTTAACACAACCGTTTAATTGTGGCTTCATGTAAAGTAGAAATGGATTGATTGTGGTTGATTCAGGCAGTAGGTAATAGTTTGAGCGATGGCACTGATTGAGTAAAAGTGTTCTGTAATACCTTCTGTGTTGTGAAGAAAAATGGACAAGGTCTGCATAAAATAAATATGGGAGAAGATATACTGTGTTTCAGTGTGTCCTTCAGATGGGCAGTTATTGTTTGGGTTATAAAACGTTAACCTCATGATGTCCTACGCATGTAGTTCAGAGGTACTTCTTTCTGAAAGTTGACCGCTTATATCACAGTCTTAGTTGGAGTTTGAAATCAAAACAGGCACAATCAAGGATGTGTTTTGTATCAAAATGTTCATTGAGTCTTAGCATAGAAAATGTGTCTCTTGAATGCTCTAAGTTTTATGAAAACTGGTTCAGTTGACGGCTGGTTTAAGTCAGGGTCATGCAACATTCAGACATTTATTGAGAAGGCCTTTTTAATTCCAATTCAGTTCATTAATTTGAATTTAGGTTGCAAACAGGATGCAGAAATGCAATTAAAATTTGAATGTAAGAACATTTGGAATTATTTGAAATGAATAAAAAAAAAGCTAGCGAAGTTGAGACAGTGTTTGAAGGTTGTCTTGATGAAATAGATAGATAGATAGATAGATAGATAGATGATAGATAGATAGATAGATAGATAGATAGATAGATAGATAGATAGATAGATAGATAGATAGATAGATAGATAGATAGATAGATAGATAGATAGATAGTCTTTTTTAATATAGGTGACCACTTACAGATACTCCACTGTGACATTCAAAAAGCTGACAGTCTGAAGCAACCTGTCAGCTTTGCCGTACTGACATCTCTAATAACAAAATATGGTCCAATGTGGCACCTCATTTGCTGGCTCATTCACCTCCCATGATAGCAGGTGTCAGCAGAATGAAGATGACAAAAATATGATGTGCTGTATCATAGGTTTATGTATTGATTCAATTTGCTGGACAAAGCATGAAAAACAAACATTAGGAGGTTCCTAAATTAAATTGACCTTGTATGGATCCAACCTATTTTAATTCCATTGGCCTATTTTGATATTATTCTTGCTGAGAGAAAAAAAAGAAAGAATAAAGGAAAGGAAAAAAATGTAGCATTACATAGAGGCACAAAATAACACAGGGCTAGTTATATTACATCATGGTATCACAGATTTCCACCCACACTGGTGTCAGAAACTTCATTTGTTCACTTATTGCCATATAACAATAGAATTAGTAACATTTCACACTACAGTTAACTGTCATCTTTATTTTAAGTGTTTATTTAAAACAAAGCAAATTTGGTAGCATTTTATTCCAAAACTGTTGGCAATATAATTCACATATTTCCTCTATTATAAATGTCTTCTCCCATTTTCTAGCGTTATTTTGACCAACATGCAAGCCCGGTCTCACCCCAAAACATCATATACTGACGGGTCTTGACCATACGTCAACATACGACGAAAAGGGTACCCCTATAACGTCAATATGAGACGCAGACATAAGCGCACCAGCAGCGCCTTCTAGCGATACCCTAACGCATACCTAAACCCAACCATACCCGAATCGCCACACATGGACGTTAAAGGGTACCCTTTTCGTCGTATGTTGCCGTATGGTTAAGACCCGTCAGTATGTGACGTTTTGGAGTGAGACTGTGTTAAACATGCAGTGGCTTTGATGTGTGTTCATTGTTTAGGGTCCAATTCTCACTATTAAGTTGCTTATTAGCTTATAGGACATTGGCTGTTTATTAGCTACTTATAAAGTATATTAATGCCTTATTCTTCATGACCATATTCTATATCCCTTAACAGCACTTTATGACATACAGTAATAAAGTACTTACAAATAATGTATTATATATACAAATAGTAAGTTATACATTCATTGTCAGTGCATGTGATTAACACAATTATTATTATTTAATTAGCTCTTAGTAAAGGATTTGTTCAGTGGTTATTAGGAGTAAATACTGTAATTTAGAGGTCTTCACGGGTCCAAAAATCCTTACCCGAACCGGAAGGGACCCGTAATTTGCTACACCGAACCGACCCGGACCCGACTATTATTTCAAAAGCTGGACCCGGACCCGTGCAGACCCGATACATTTTTTGTAAGCTGGACCCGAAACTGCCGGGAAGACACAGACCCGACTGGACCCGATTGTCACATTTTCCACCTTAAACTGCTATTACAAGTCAATAAACCTGTTGCGAAAAATTACAACTTTTTGTCTTACCTAATTTAAGGAGCCGTAGCAGCGTAGTAACGTTAGTCTCTCCATCCTTTCCTTGTAACGTTAACGTTACGTTACCTGACTGGCTGTGATGCATTACAATCCTTCGGCTCCGACAAGAAAGTTATCCATGTTATTCCTCTCGTTATTCCACCAAGTCCAAGCTTAATCCTTGTTATTTCAGCTTCAAAAGTCCACATGATGTCACGGACTCACGGTGACGGATGACAAATTAAACGAGTTAGCTGCTAACTCGCACAATAACTTTTGGCTGTTTGCCTTTTTGAACTATAATAACGATTGCTCGTTCAGTGCCATGGCCGCTGCGCTGACGTTATTTATCATCTCCGTGCTCTCTGCTCTGCATCATCGAGTCTGAATCTGACCACTAAAACTTTAAGATTGAACAAAACGATTAATTGACATGACATTGTAAAATCTAAAGCGCGGTTTGGCTATCCCTCACTGAAGCTCTGCCTCCGGTAACTGGTAACTTGACTGCAAATGCGCGCTAGCTGGATGGATCAACCTAAAATATGCTTTTTAACGCAATTTATTTTGAGTGTCAAAGTAAACATTCATGTGACAGTTCACCTCAGATTATGTTACTGATTTAAAATATATTAAATATGAGTGTGACAAGACGCATTTTTGAGATTTGATGACTCGCACGGGTATTACACACAATGTTAAACAGACCCGGGACCCGAAGTAATAGATTCGACCCGACCCGGACCCGGCTGATCATTTAAAATATAGACCCGAACCCGTACGGGTCCCGGGTCGGGTCCCGGGTCAACGGGTCAACGGGTTCACCTGAAGACCTCTACTGTAATTATCACATTAGATTGGGTCACATAAAATGGGAAAATGTCATTAATTAAGTGCTTTAAACCAACCCTAATTGCATTCGTATTCAGTGTTCCTTAAAATGTTTGATGTAAAATGTCTAATAAAGGTTGGTTTAAAGCACTTAATTAACGACATTTTCCCATTGTCCATGACCTAATCTAAAGTAATAACTATTTACAGTTAATAAATTGTTAACAACGCATAAAAAACATTATCAAACTCTATACATATGAGCTAAATAAAATATAATACTCACTATTTGTATATAACCTATTAATATATTAACAATGTGACTATATTAACTTTAAACTAATTGTTTGCAAATGATTTTAAGCACTTTATATTTATTATAAAGTGTTACCCTTAATCCTATCTAATCCTACCTACCCAATTCCTAAACTTCACAAATACCTTACTAAGTTTTTAATAAGCAGTAATTAGGAGTATTGAGGCTAAAGTGTAATAGTGTGAGTTGGACACTAATCTAAAGTTTGACCAAATAGGTTAATGAACACATGGGAAATTGTAATTTGATTTATATAACAAATTGAATCAGTGGGTTTTATTGATAGAGTATTTAAATCTACTGTCTCTTCCCCTGAAAAACAAGCATAGTTTGAAGAGAAAGCTCATTTCTCACCATGTGTGCTGGGTTCAAACTGCCCAATATTTTTGTCTGTTACTATAGTCACTGTGTAAGATTTTATGATTTTGACTCCTAAATTCTGCAAACCTCCAATAACTAAATATGTTCAAGGGCAGCTATGCTCCCTTTCACAAGATGTAAAATAAGTCTCTGATGTCCCCAGAGTGTGTATGTGAAGTTTTATCAAAATACCCAACCGATCATTTTTTACAACATGTTTAACTTTTGGGGCTGAGAAAAACGCGCCGTTTTAGTGTGTATCCCTTTAAATGCAAATTAGCTGCTAATTTGCTGGCCCAGAGGGCGGAGCCTCACGAGCTCACGCTCAGTGTCAGGAGGACAATCTCATCTCATGGAATGATAATGTCAAAACAGAAACTCTCAATAGCGGTATTCATTTCGGCCCGAGTCGGACAATGATGCCTACAGAGCCAGAAAAGATATGCTAAATGGAGATAGAAAAGGTATAGTTTGTTTAATTACGGTTATAACGTATTTGTCATCTGCTTTTATACACTATTAATACAAGCCTGCTGTAGCGGACACCGTCCGAATGATGGCCACAAATATAGTGAGTTCAATGAAGTTTTGCATCACACAAAACATGAAGCGTCAGTTTTACTCCAGAAAATCACCGTAAGAGCTGAATAAACAGTATAAGAAGTCCGCATTAAAGACTCATCCATAAACTCTCTCTCTCTCCCTTTCATTATCATCAACATACACAGTGAAGTACTCAAAACATGCGTTACAATTAACAGTTAACAAATACACATTTTTTCAGGGGGTGCTTAATAAACTGGTAAACTTTATATCCGTAAAACGACTCAGGTGAACTGTAATAAAGTGCGTGCTCTCACCTTCATTTCTGCCGTGATCAGTAACCTATCGCTCCGCAGACTGTAAGCCGGATCACGAACAGTTGGTACAGATCCATCCTCGAGTAACAACTAGAGTAAATGAAGACATGTTCATCCTTTCATCCAACAACAAAACACCTAAATTGCTTAGAAGACATTCTTGTCTACAGCTGTCCAGCGTTGAAACAGTGGTGGACTGTGTATACTGTAACTCAGGGCGGGTCTACGTTAAATTGCAATGTCAATCAACAGTCGTGGGAGGGGCCTGTGCAAAAGTACGTCACATTGCCTCGAATCTGAGAACGGCTTGTTCTGAGACAGTGCTTATGATTCATGGGAATAATAATATTTTATCATTATAGGGTGGTTGTGTACACACACTGCCAACACACATTTATGTTCAAACATGTACAAGTGAATTTTGCATAATAGGTGCAAAAACATAAATTTGTATGCATTTTATCACACTTCATTGACCAATGTACTTCTGACCTTCGATGATTCAGTTAAACCATAAGCAAAAATTGCTATAGATGTTGTTGTTTTTATTGGTAAAATTCGTGTTAAACTTTTTTCTCCTGCATTACCTTTCAAAGTAACTTTCCCCAAAACTGATCACGACACCCTACGTCAAATGGATTTTGCCAAAATATCATGTATTCTGAACCTGGCATTAAACCAAAAAGTGTTAGTTTGGGCCCTGCTTTCTCCTATGTTGTGTGAAATACTGAAATCATGTTAAAAATTCCACCAACTGTTTGTCTCCTCAGCTAAGCTGGTATAAGCTGCATCTGTAGCTTTGCTCTGGTGGAACATGTATGCTCCAAAGAATAAGATTAAATGTCAAAAGCTGTACAACTGAGAATATTTTCCTGAGTTGACTTGGAAATTTGTCACTGTTAAACCACTGAAACTTTTAGTACTTAAGACCTGATCTTTCTGATCAATCACCTTGTGATGAACGTCACTTGTCTTTATATAAAATGTGTAAGTAACGAGCATTCATTATCTGATGTTATCATCAGACCGCACCCTGTAACTAAAGTGAAACATGAAGGTTATTTGAAACACGCTTCATTTGATCAATCCTGGTTGGTATGTTTCAGCATGGAAGAATAAAGAAATCTCCATTTTATGTTAATATTATGGGAGAAAAAATGCTGATGTATCTGCAAAGGCAACTTTGCAATTCCCGTAACTGTGGGGGTCTGAAATAATGGCTTTGTGCCTGTTCTGCACTTCATCTGCAGACTGTTAGATCGACAGATCGAAGAAATGCCATTGGATGGCTCATACTTATTATGCTCAAATGGGTTTGGGATTGAGACCCTGGCTGTTTTCTCAATTTGCAGCCTTAAGGCAGCGATTTAAGCAGATAAAACGCTAAATATGGAAGTATAAAAGCACCCTCCAATCTGTCATTCATATGACCTTGGCTTTTAGAGGACAGCTAGACAAAATGAATCTAACACAGACTTTCAGGACTGATGTGAAGGTATACAAAAACGTAAAGATATGAGCGCACGTAACATGGGTGACCTAACTGACTTGCTTAATGATGATGAAGTCATTAACGTGAAGAATTTAGAAAGTACCACCTCTCGGTGGCTGATGTAACCTTTTGAAAGTTCTTGAGAAAACGTCCTTTCTGTGCAGATTCTTGGTCAGAATGTGCAAGAATACAAACAAATACATATTAAACTCGGGGAGAGTTTACGCTTAATGATTTCGTGCGACCGGGGCCAATGTTTATTTGTGTACATAAAGCTAAAATGCAAATGTCAAGCTCTTTGAAGTTTGTTAAAACATTTAGAATGGAAAACAGAGCTTTCTTATTAATAAACAGCATACATGTTTTACATTATTCTACTTGCTTTGTCAGCTCAAGGATGTTTCTCCCAGAATAAGCCTCTTTTATAGCACATGCTTTTTTTTCATTCTAATTTTTTAGACTAAAGGAGATGCCGCACGTCCTTGTGGCTCATGCTGTCTTAAGCATTTGATATGTGTGACTAGGAAAGCATGGCTGATCCTCTGTTTCTGAGGCAATTCAAAGCATACACATGGTCTTTGGGGGAAAGGGCAAGACATGGAAAAAAAGAAAGAAAAAGTCTGAGAGATAAGAGGCTGAGAGGCTGACGCTGGAATCTGAAGGGCAGGCAGAACTGAGAGAAAGCCTGTCAAAAATGAATGCTGCTACCATGAGGTGCCTGTTATAATGCAACGCAAGTGTGACATGCGGCAGGACATGCCTTAATTTATCCATATCAGCTCAGATGATTGACAGCTTCATTTGGTCTTATCCTGAGGGGTTTTAACCTTCCATTCCACTCTATTAGTATACAATTAGTCGTTAGGATTTATTTATTTTCTACACCTCAAGCACATTGCTGCAAAGTATGATAATTGAATAACTAATCACAACCTTGTTCTCATTGAGTAACATTTCTTTTGATCACGACTGGTTCTTTTATTGTATTATTGCGTGATTTTTGTTGTTGTTGCTATTTTGTGTTTTTGCTCCAGGGCTAGTTGTCACACTTTTATATTGTTAGGTTGATTTGATTTTGAATGTCAGTGTATGTTATAGGCACAAAGAAGGCTATTGAACATTTTCACTTTGAATGTTGAGGAAGATGAAAAGGAAAAGGCAAAAGAAATTATTGAACAAACATTGACCTTTCATGACTGTGCAGTAATAGCAGCTGACATCTTGTCACATTATATGATCATCTGCAACAATGGATATTGCTATTAAACAGTCTATCAAAGGCTTCTCTTCTAGGTTTCAACAATTAAAAAATATCAAAATTATTGAAATCTTTAACATTTAGAATCCATGTGAATACCTGACATTAGAGCTGCACTATTCTGGACAAATTGAGAATCACATTTTTTTCAAAAAGAGATCACAATTCTCTAACCAGACATGAGACACCTTAACAAAATAACATGTAATTATGTCATTTCTGCCAAAATGTTAATTTCTGCAGTCTACTTTGAATGTCTAATTCATTTGAATGAATTATTTCTTTAAATCGCTTTGAATGAATGATTCAATGACTCACACATAACAACTTCACGTGTTTCAATCCTGGATAAATCAGCATTTTTTAACACATTTTTTGATTCAATGATTCAATTGATTGATTCATGATTCAATGACATCCATTTTTAAGTTACTTGTCGTCGCCACCTAGTGGCGTAGCGATGTAATGGATACAATCATTATTTGTTTTTAAGTGTTTTTAATCATTATTGTCATTAGTGGCAAGTTACTTTCAAAAGGGGTTCTGCTCTATTCTGCTTATTTAACAATACATATAAACATCAATTCTATACATACCATATAACCCAAGTCTTTTTTCTCAGCATATACGTTAAAACTATCACACTTACTGTGTTCAATATGGAAATACTTTTCTAAATTGAATCTCAAAATCAATCCCCATATTAACAGCATGTCTTCAATTCATTAATCTACAGTTTAAGTGATTTGTTGCTCCTAATGAGTAAACCATTTCAAATTATCCTTGAGGTGATACTTATGCAAAAGTTGCACATTTCAAATCAGACAAGCCTCCAAGTTTACTCTCTGAGGCAAACCTAATGGCATTTTGTTTTTCTTAACAAAATTAGGGGAGAAATGCATGTGTGCTGCTTCATGGAAATATATTCTTAATGCTGTCAAATGACATCATAAAATATTGTGAATTATCTTAATATCCTCCTTATGTGTCTTACCCATCTGCTTCCAGCAATTCACAGTCCCTCCTCAAAAACAAAATGGCTATTTTATCACTTTAGTAGCCATTTAGAGTCAGATAAGTTGCGAATGATGTTATTGCTTGCTTTGTACTGTTAGTTCTCAATTAATGAATAATTCACTCAGATGAATTTGCTCTATGTTGCATCATTAAAATATATTAATAAGAAATAAAATTCCCACAGCGGAAAAAATGCACATAAATGTTAAAGAGAATCCAGCACTTGTTGAAGTGCCATGTGTTCGGTTTTCTTTTTTCATTCGCAGATGGTTTAACTGTGTCTTACTCTGAGATTCATCGCTAAAATATTTAAATAATGGAAGCAATAGAGCCTTTCTTTCAAATTGTCAAACCATGTTCCTGTCAAGAGCTTGAGAACTTTGGACAATGTGCTTACTGGCAGGACTGACATTTTTATTCTCTATCGGCTGACAGAAACCTATTGTTACTGACTCTTTCAAATGGTTAATTTACACCACCCTTGTCAATGGGATGTGGATATCCTTTTGTTTGGGGAGGGTATCACTTTTGTTTGTGTGGCGTGTAATCAACAAGGACCTTTGAGATTGTCACATTGACAAGGTTCACATACATTAGTTTTGATACATAGACATTTTAATGAACCGCTTGTATATCAGTAGCAAAATTTTGCCATATACATCAGCCCCACAAAGTTAAACGCACTTGAAATCAAACTTGCATTATCCCAGCAAGGAAAACTAAGAGCACTTTGCTAACGTTGAATGTTGAATGTCTCTGCGGGCCCTATTTTAACGATCTGAAACGCAAGTATCAAACGTGAAACGCAAGTAACGTTGTGGGCGGATCTAAACCGACGCAAATCTAAAATGGGTTGGTCTGAAGTAGCTACATTACTCATAGGTGTGGTTTGGGCATAACGTGCAATAAACCAATCAGAGCGTCATCTCACATTCCCTTTAAGAGCAGGAGCGCTTCTTCCATGGCGGATTGCTATTATAACGGCGGATTTGCCAGGCGCACGCAACTTACATGATGGTAAAGGTGATTTTGCAGTCTTCAGAATTTTGTTTCCTGGTTCTTGACGGACAACCCGCTTTGTCAGATGTCCTTATGTCCCTATGTGTCTTGCCACTATTGATCAAACAGGTTTGATCCGTCATTACTACAATTAGCCTGAATAATTTGGGTAAATGTGTAAGCTAGATTTATGCCTATTTTTTCACATCTTCATGGACACCACAATGATTTCCCTTGTTGTGGTAATATTTTTCCTTGTAATTATGAATGGTTTGGAAAAATATGAACTGCTGCGTCTGTGTAGATGAGAGAAGCAAAGTGTATGCGCGTTGTGCACACGCTACATTAGGGCCAAGCATGCACCCTTCAATTAGCATCTGAAACTTTAGACTAGGTTTTTCCTGGTCTGTTGGAGAATTGTTTTCTCAAACTGCAAAATAGCACCAAGAAATGTTTGCGCCGGAACATTTTTCCTCTTTTCGCTGAACAGCCCCCCCGGGAGCGCAAGTTCATTCCCTAATTTACACACATGCGTCTGTGGAGGGAAAAGTCCGCTGTGCATCGGGTGCAAAATAGGAATGATACATGGGTCGGCGTGCAAAGTCATTTGCGCTAGGTGCACGATATAGGGCCCTAAGTCTTCAAAAAGGTCTAGTTTATCAAATGTTTAAAAAAATTATGGGACATTTTGAAACAAGTAGTAACATTTAAAAAGCTTTATATGAACGTCAAACTACAACTTTTCAGGGGCTGAAAAAAATCCATGAACAATGTATAAATAACGCTAACGTTTTTTTTTGTGCTAACATTTTGTGAATATTATTAAAGACCACCTAATTTTGAATGAATGTTCTTAATGTTACTGGAAGAACATTTGTTCATAAATTTGAGAGAACCTTGCCAGTGTCACGGGTCATTGCAGGAAGGCAGACGAAGATGAGGATATATTTCCAACACGAAGGTTTAATGGTAATATAAATGATAGCAGAACAGGCAGCAACACACTCTATACACAATAGATCGGATCAAGACTGACTGAACAGACACAACTTAAACTCAAACACAGATGACGATGATTAACTGAACACATGTGATACAGAGGAACTGATAATGACAACGAAGACGACACATGACATGTGATGACAGGCAGATATGAGAACAAACTGAACAAAACACAACTGTGACAGCAAGAACGTTTGCCAAATCTTTAAGAACTTAGTTGGGATATAGTATAACAATATCAAACCATATATCATTTATTTAGTTCATTTCAAATTTCTCATCTACCTAATCTACTTAGACGTTAACCTAATTCTAGCATTAGTGTATATTCACACTTAGTCTAAGGATCTCAGACCTAGTTTAGTCTGACCAAAGTTCGTAAGGGTGGAAATAAGGTGAAAAAGACAGTTAAAGCAGGGGTAATGGAAAACCTTTTATTTAACACATACATTTTTAAAGTGATAGATTTCAACTGCAGCCATCGCCGCAAGTCTACTTGAAAGCTACTTCCTCAATAATGCTTTTTTCCCGGGAATACTTATTTATTTAGGGGGAGAAGGTGCAAGAAGCAGTCCTTGAGAGGCCTGGTTGCATTTACATGGCCATAGGTAAGATACAATATGAAGTAATGGCTCTGTTAGGGAAAGTCTTCAAATGCGTAAGGCAGAGGCTGTCTAAATAATTATTATATCTCACAGATTCTGCTTTCAAGCTCTCTGGAAATATATGGCTTAAAACATTATACTTTTATAACATCCAGGCTGCACTGTTCACTTTAGTCCCGGGTTTTCTCTCGACTGTGCAATTAGAGACAAGGGGAATTGTGTTCAAGCCATGAAGTGCCATGAAAGTAGCCATTATCAGAAACCACAACTGCTTTATTGAGCGAGATGCTTACCTCGGTGTTGCTGATTATTAAATTTCAATCGTCCCCTACAGTGCATTAAGATGCTCTCTAAAGCTACCCAACCTCCAGAATGCATCTAGAAACTTTGATCTATTATCTCGTCCATTTTAACATGTTAACTGTGCCGGTGCAGAGTTATCAAATTTAGATTGTTTTGTGGTTGTATGCACAGGGACATTTTATGCTGGCTATTTTGTGTGATAACCAATTCAGAATAGCTGTTTTAAATTAATGGTCTTGGATTTTTAAATATATACTGTATATATTTATTTATATATATACTGTAATCACAATTCATATACAATCACAATCAAACCCCCATATTCAACCAAGTTCAAAGACAATTCATTCTTTGTTCAGTTCCGAATTCAAAAATAACACACACACACACACACACACACACACACACACACACACACACACACACACACACACACACACACACACACACACACATATGTTTTTTATATGGAACTGAACAAAGCATGAATTGTCTTTGACCTTGGTTGAATATGGGGGTGTGATTGTGATTATCGTTTGTGATTACGATCATAACTATATTGGCTATACTTTGGATGGAGGACAAAAGAATGTAATTGTTGCAAGTATAAATTGGAAGAAAAGTGTGTGTGTTTGTGCGTGTGTGTGTGCGTGTGTGTGTGTGTGTGTGTGTGTGTGTGTGTGTGTGTGTGTGTGTGTGTGTGTGTGTGTGTGCGTGCGCTTTTACACTTTATCGCTCACGTTATAGAGATTAAGACCTCCAAGGTAATTTGCTTTGATATATTCACCAATGCTTTCAAGACAAGAAATTGATTCGGCCTCTGAAAATGTATCACCTTGCAAATTGCATGACTCTTTGGGCCATATTTATCAAATCAATTCTGTATACAACATCCAGAGCTCCTGCGGAATGTGTCACTTCGGTTCAAATCCATTCTGACACTGTCTGGCCAAATGATCCTAATGTTAGCTCGGCCAGACATGAAACCAGCTATTTTCTGGTCTCACGTATTACAGGAAGCTGTCATTATCAAAAACACCCAAAAGCAAATACAGTAAGCTTGATCAATTACCATCACTCTAAAACAGCATGCTACTGGGCAGCTAATAATGCCGTACATTCACTCAAGAAAATCACTTAAAATGTCTTGCTGCAATTTCAATATCAGGGCTCTAATTTTAAGAGGAAGGCAGCCCAATCAAGGTTAATATTTAATTATGATGAGTAAATATTAATGTCTGTGAGATGACAGCGCAGCAGAGGGGAAATAAGGGGAGAGTGATGGCCACTCGTTGTAGCAAGGCTCTTACTAAGATAAGATCATCGTTAAAACTATGTAATGCTGCTTTTCATGTTGTCATAGAGAAAGTCTTTCAGATTCTTTTTAGGCTCTTGCCAAAATTAGAGCCATAATGAATATAGAACCATTGATAAGCCATGCATTGAAGCAACGCTAGAGAGTCATTTAATTTCACAAACGTGAATGTGGGGCCGGGACACTGCAATACTGTATTTTCAGGTTTTAGAGAAATATTAATCAATAATTACAACTACAAATGAATTTATTAAATATTATATAGAAACAATATGAAATAGTCTTTAATGATCTGTGGGTGTGATTTAGCATTGGAGAAAATTCCTGGTTACCATATTGTGTAAACAGAAATAACTTAATAATGTTTGTAACCACTTGTAACGAGGTTTGTTGTTATGGAAAGGAGGTGACGGGAACCTGCAAACTTTCTCAAAGTTTAATAATAAAATAAACGAAAACAAAATCAAAGTAAAGGCGGCAGCCCCTCCCAGTCGACTCGTGGCGACTGCCGCGCACACACATAATAAAACGTACAAACAAAACACAACGTAAAATCCAGGCCTGGTCCTCTCTCGTCCTTCACTCTACACGCTCCTCCTTTTATGCTTCTGCTCCTCCGTTAAATACGAGACCGGTGCGTTGCGCAGGTGTCGCTCATTATCAATCACGCCACTGGTCTCGTGCCATTCTCTCACGGCCCTCTGCCTCGTCCTGCTCGCCACACCACTATTGTTTAAAAGTTTGGGGTTGGTAAGATTTTGCAATGTTTCTTATAAGTATATGTTTATTTGATACAGTTAAAACAGTACTATTATAAAATATGATTACATTATTGTTAAATTGTAATTTACTCCTGTGAATTACTCCTTTTTCAGAAATTCTTCGAATGTGCTGATTTGATACTCAAGAAACATTTCTGATTATTATCAATGTTGAAAATATTTGTTCTGCTTATTTTTTTGTGGAAACATGATACATTGTTGTTTTTAGGATTTTTTTGGGTGACTAGAAAGTTAAAAAGAACAGCATTTACTCAAACTCCTTGCTGATTAAAAATATGAATTTCTTTAAAAAAAATACAATTCTAACCCCAAACTTTTAAACAATATTATGTACACTATATACAACAAGAAGGTGCATATTAGAGCAAAAAAAAAACAAGCTATGAGGTCAAAATGTGTGTCGAGACAGAGATCAGGGAAAGACTACAAAAATAATCTGCTGTATTGAAGGTTCCCAGAAGCAGCCTCGATAATCCTTAATGGAAGAAGTTTGGAACAATAAGGACTCTTCCTAGAGCTGCCCTCCTGGCCAAACTGAGCAATTGATGGAGAAATGCCTAGGTTAGAGGGGTGAGCAAGAAGCTGATGGTCTTGTTGAGCTCAATGATCATATATGGAGATGGGAGAAATTTACAAAAGGACAAACATCACTGCAACACTCCACCAATCTTGGGCTTTATGGCAGAGTGGCCAGACTCAAGCCTCTCCTCACATGAAAAAAACCCACTTGGAATTTGCAACAACAACAAATATACCTAAAGCACTCTCTCAGACTATGAGAAACATGATTCTCTGGTGAACCTCAGTTCCAAACACAATGTCTGCAGAAAACCATGCACTGCTTATCACTTGCACAATACCATCCCAACAGTAAAGTGTGGTGGTAGCAGCAGCATCATGTGTGGGTGTTTTTCAGCAGCAGGCACAGGGGGGACTCTTCAGAGTAGAAGGAAAGCTCTAACTCTGTAAATGTCCTTGGGTGGCCCAGCCAGAGCCTGGGATCATTGAACCCAATCGAACATCTCTGGAAAAACCTGAAAATGTCGGTCCACCGACAATCCCACTCTCCAACCTGCCTGAGAGGATCTGAGGAGACGAATGGCAGGAAATCGGCAAATGCAGATGTGCAAAGCTTGTCGCATCATACCCAAAAAGACTGTAAAGTGAAAGTGACATGTGAAGGCCAAATATGATAACCCATACTCGGAATTTGTCCCTTGCATTTAACCATTTAAGTTAGTGCACACACATTAGGGGTGGTGAGTAGTGAACACACAAACTGCAAATCGTGGAATTATTCAATGCACTTATTTCAGTTTTTTCTTTTTAATTAATGTGCAAAGTGGTCACAAATCTGTTTTTTGTTTTGTCATTATGGTGTATGGAGTGCAGATTGATGTGAAAATAATAATAATTGAAAGTAGTTTAACATAAGGCAGCAACAAAATGCTACAGTAGGACCACTGGGATGCCAGTCGCTCGCACCGACATCAGCGGTGGGTCTGCCACACTGGATAACAGTCTCGAACGCCTTGGAACAGCCTTTTTATCTTCGGGTACGGCGGTCGTGGTGACTGAAGACTCTGGCATGGCGGCCATGATGGCTGGAGACTCTTTCATGATGGCAGGACACTCAGGCATGCCGGCCATGACGGCCATGACAGCTGGAGACTCTAGTGTGGGGGGCATGACTGTCGTGGGACCACCGGACTCAAAAGCACTGTGAGTTGAGGTCATCAGACTTGGAAACACAGGAATCCGTGGTGGGTCAAGCTCTGCAGCCTCCGGAACTTTAGGAACATAGCCCCATAGGGGAAGGGTCCTCCTCTTCCTCCCCCACATTGAATGGGGAACCACTTAGTAGTAGGGTGTAATTAATAAACTCACCAAGCAACCCTCGAGGACAATCACGAATGAGTGTAGCTGTTTGTTCAGTCCATGGCAGTAGAAGTCTATTAGATAGAAATCTGGGAAGTCTGTAAGATATGCAACGTCCAAAAAGTCACTAGTGTAATCCTCAAGGGTACGACCACCTTGATGAAGACACATTAGTCTCACTGCTGGATCCTTTTTTGGTCAGTCGTTCTGTAACAGAGTAGTCAGGCAAGGAACCAGACAGACATGAGGACCCATGTTAAACTTGATTTAATAATAATAATCCAAAAAAGAGAACACACACATAGGGAAGCCAGAGCAAACAAAGACACAAAGAGCATATACAGAAAACGACTGACAACCAAACAATGGAAACACAGATGTATTAATACACAATGGTTGATTGGCAAACAAGACACACCTGGGAACAATGAGGAACTGATCAACAAGAAAAACTAAAGGTGCTAAATAAAATAACATTTAAGTCCACACAAGACCAGGGCAACACAAGACAATACCAGTATACAGTTTGAGATACAGCCCCCCAGGAATCTTTGGTCGGATTCAAACATTGAATGAGTTAGGCCAAATTTATGCACGCCAGACTGAATACAAATATCAGCAAAGTTGCCGTGTGAATGTGAATTTCTTCGACGCTGCCCTCAAACCTGTTTTTTTTTCAGTATTTTCCTTTTTTAATCAAAACAAATTACTGCATGAAACTCTTTCCGCCGCTTAGGTGTGACATATAAAGTTGGTTAAAGGGAAGTCTCTGGTGAATTTCAAATTGAATGCAATATTCAGTGGAGAACATGCCTTGGAGGAGCCATGTTGTTATCGTAACAAGTCTGTCAGTGGTAGAGGGCTTGCGTGAAGAGATAAAAGGTCTATTGTGTGTGAAAACAACCTTTGTTTAGACTCGGGGATATTCCCTGACTTAACATTCAGCTGTCTACCTTTAAGCTACAACAAATATTTGCAACGAGCCGTGAGGAAAAGAGTTGGAGGGATGAATTAATCGAGGCCCGGTTTTGTAGCTCGTGTTGCATTTCCACTGACCATTTCACATGTGAGAGAGGAGGCCGAGGCTGATTAAATTTGATAGGAGGCAGGCAAGAGCAATGTGTACACAAAGGCAGGCGAGAAAATTATCTGCAGGAGACTTGTCGGCATAGAGAACTGTGTTGGCCCAAGTGATTCTGCCTATTGTAATCAGAAAAATACAGGGACATCATAGCAGGGGTTTTACCTCACCCACGGAGAAAAGAGGGGGAGGTTTGAATTTTGGCCCATTTTCATTTCAATATTTGCATGGAGTCAGAATGACTGTTCTTAAGATCACATTTCTCTGTCAGAGATAGAGAATTCTCCAGTCTCACGCTGTCACTGAACGGGGATTCAAATAAGCTCCTGCTCTCTCTTTGTGCAGATTAGATGTCAGTTAACTTGCACTCCGCCCTTTGTGCTGTACCAAAACCCACGGGGGGCCACTGCTGCATGATTTACAGGTAATAAAACCAGTCAGAGATGACAGCCAGAGACAGGCTGCTACCACAGACTTGCATCAAATGAGAACAGTCAATACATCTCTGTGATAATATGAATTATTCTCTTTATGTGTCATGAAGGAGCTGCCTTCAGCTATTTAATGCCTGCCAGGCGGGAAATCACGAACTTTGGCATCTGATAGAAAACAGATAATAAAGAGACAAATGTGTGCAGATGGGTCAGCATTTACAGTGTATTTATTAAAAAAAGGTGTGAAATAACTGTCAATCACCAAATATTAATTTTCTATTAAATATCGCCTATTGCTTACTACAAATGCTCTGCTTAAAAAAAGTATTTGGACACTTTTGTCACACTTAAAATTTCATGAAGTTTTGGCATCTGCATTCAAATGATGCTGATGGGCATCAGTTCACCTCAAGTTCACATAGTCTGTTTCCAAAAGCTGACAAATAGAGGTAGGAATGGAAAGCTAGAATCCGAATACAGTGACGGTAAAACATCCCTTCTACTAAGATGCTTCTATCTGGTAAATTTTTGAAAGCGGCATAGATGTATCACTGTCTAGGACCGGATAAAAATAGAGTCTGATGGAGCAGTTATAAGGAGTTGATTTATTTATAAAAGCCCCCCCTCTCCACTCAATTTATGACTCTATTTCTTCTGAGAAATAAGCAGTCTCTGAATACTCGATTGGTTATCTCTAAAACTCATTAGACATGATGTTATGGTGCCTTTGGGTCACTATGATTTTGTCAAGACATTTTCCTGGATCAACATATTCTACTGATCCTGGAACAACATTATGATCTGAAATTTTTGTCCTAATCATATCCCTATGCCCACACTGATTTTTTTTTAACAATTAAACTGTAAAAATACAGCACACATGTAAAAGCAGAAAAACAAGAGCAGCTGTGAATTTACAGTTCTTTACTGTAAACTCTACACAGTATGAATTTAAACCTGTGTAAACTCATTTCATTTGAGGAAATCGATTATCTTGGTCAATTGCCATTTCATATTTATTTATACTGTGATCTTTTTTTCATTTGAGTCCACTAAAAAAGGTTTTAAATCAAATTAATTTAAATGAGTTAACTAAACGTCAATTTAACTCAATCCTTTTGCAGATAATAGCAGATTAACAAAAATATAATCAATGCAACAGCAACTTCACAGTCACTGTCTTTAAATAAAGCAACATGCAGCATAACGTCTATTTTTCTCTGCTCATCCCGGACTGAAGCACAGGCTCTACTCTTCAACACAATGGTGACCCACAAACATAAACTAACAGTTCTCCACTATTTTATTATGTGCAAAAACACATAAAATAACACTTCATTTCAACATTTACGCTCATGAGCAGTTCACATAAATACATTCACAAAATAATTAATTGTTTTGTAAATTTGACTTAGATTTAACAGTAAACTACTGACTTCCAGCCACAGCCTTAGATGAAATCAACTGAAGAGAAAAGAAGACATTCAATATCTCAAGATCTCAGCAGCGGAGGATTAAACAACTCCACAAACAGCATTACCAGCTTCACCTATTACTAACCAGACTGACTTTATTTCTGTCATAATCAGAAGTTATTTTTAAGAATGAACAGAGGTTTAGATGTTGATGATTTGTTTAGTTTGTATAATCACAGGGACCACCACAATCAATAAGTTGCAATTTATAACACCTCACCTTCATAATCAGAGAATCAGGCCACTACTGTAGATGTTGATAAGGCCAACATTAATACACAACCATCAATACCTGATCATATTTTTCCTTCGCTTTTCTTGCATTAAAAAATTTGTCTTATAAAGACATGGTTATAGCAGCTAGATAAAAAATAATGTTTAAAAAATCTTATTTCTCAATAAGTACTTTTGATTATGACAGAAATAAAGTCAATCTGGTTAGTAATAAGTGAAGCTGGTAATGCTGTTTGTGTTGTTTATCCTCTGCTGAGATCTTCAGACTGTTAATGTCTTCTTTTATCTTCAGTTGATTTCATCTAAAGCTGTGGCAGGAAGTCGGTTGTTTACTGTAAAATATCACAGTCAAATTTACCAAACAAAACAAAGTGAAATTCTGTGAATTACTTGTGAAGCTGTGAATGGTTTCTGTTGAGTTTGGTGGGTCACTATTGGGCTGAAGAGTAGAGCCTGTGCTTCAGTCCAGGATGAGCCGACAAACACTGACGTTATGCTGCATGTTGCTTTTTTAAAGGCAGCGACTGTGAAATTGCTGATGTATTGATGATCTTTTTGTTAAGTTCTTCATCTCATGCATGTTTCCTGTTGTTAACTAGCAGGATTTAGTTAAAATTATGCTGATAGTTAACTAATTTAAGTCTTTTTCTTAGTTGACTCAAGTGAAATAAGCTCACAGTATAAATATTTAATGGGAATTGACCAATCGATTTTCTCAAATGAAATGAGTTGTCTCAGGTTTTAATTCAGTGCATTATTAATAACAGTAACAGACTGTGACGATTACAGTAAATAACTGTAAATTCACAGCTACTCTTGTTTTGCTGCTTTTACAGGTGTGTATAATTTTACAGTATAATTGTGGTTTATGATTTACAGTACTCTTACAGTACAACCAAATTTGCCAGTAAGTTGCTGTAAATTTTACAGCAATTTTTTTACAGTTTTTCCTAAAATCTAAGGAAATGATAGGTAAATAACATCGATGTAGAAGCACCTAAACCTGGTTGCTTGACAAAAACTGTAAGCTTGTCCCTCAAACCTGATTGGTTGATTGGAATGCTGTTCCGGGATCAACAAAGATGTTGATGCAGGGACATGTTGTACTCGGTAAAATCACATTCACCGGTGCATTGAATGCCTGTGTGAAACTTTTATGAGAAACTTTTATACACAAAATTTTAAATTCTGCTTGTTTTAACCATTTGTACACATCAAGTGTAGTTCATCGCATTCATCAGAAAAAGTGCAAATAGTATTTATTTATTTACTTACTTATGTGCACTCGTAAAATAAATGCCACTTCGATTATTTATTTATTCATTTAGTTTGTCTAATGTAAAACAACCTAAAATAATCACTTTTTTGGTGTGTGCCTTAAATACATTTCGGGCAACTGTATGCCTTAATAAGTCTCTTAAAAGCAAAAGTGGGTCAAACAATGCTTTAAATCTAATCCACTGCACACGAATGTCCAAAGAAACGCTGATCCATCATTTATAAAGACACCATGATCAATTACTCAAGAATCCTTAAAGCTTTTATTTATAGTAACAGTATCTATTTTATTTGTTCCATATCACCTCTAAACATCGGACAGTGCTTTGTGTTCACAAATTCAGCACTGATCTTGAGCAGCCGTCACAGTGTAACTAGCATAATATATTGCATCTAAAGTGGCATGAATACATTGAGTACGAAGATCCACTTAACAACTGGCATCATCAAATTCTCCACTTCTGCATTCTTACCAGACGATTAAACCAGGATCCTGTGGTGCCCTTCAAGCATGGATCAAAAATGCGTGGCTATTTCGTGGGTGCACATCTTGAGCTTTAATTGCATATAACATGTCAAACCTTTCAGGGGCTGAGTGTGCATAATTACATTATTATTCTATATACTTACATGACCTTCAAGTATATGACTACTAACAGGAAGGGCCAAGACTGTCTAATCAAAGTCAACTTGAGTTTAAAGAAAATGCAAGCTAACCAGTTGTATAAAATGGCTTGAGACAGCTGACCGTTTATCATGCAAACTAATGCAATCATGTTCCTCTTGTCTATACGTTTAATAGATCTTGTTTACGATATAAAGAATCAGTATTATATAAAAGCAGAGCTTTTTTACCCAGTCTCTATTATATTGTACACAAATGCATAGACTGCATTATTCTAGGTTTCCATCTGTGATATTTCAGAATTTTGCAAAGGCGATATTTGAAGCAGTAGCACATTGAATGTTCAGATTGGTGTGAATGCAAGCAGACGAGTTCATACAATCCCTGCATACATAAACAAATAGCACCATCTTCTGAATATTGAAAACAGTTGCATCTCTGGTTCACAGTGGGACCTCCCATTGGTATGCCTATGTATTCTGTACACTCAAAACACAATATGTGAAACCGAAAGGCTTGCTTTAGTTGTACAGTCTTTAAAACAATATTAGTATGAGCCTATTGTTTTGATTCTTGTGAGCAAGGATAATTTAAAATGAGAAAAAATAGTTATATTCACAGACATCTTTTAAAAACAGTATTGTGACAGAATGTTAACACTGTACAATAAGGTCTCATTTGTTAGCATTTGTTAATGTATTAACCAACATGACCTAACAATGAGCAATACATTTTTACAGCTTTTATTAACCTTTGGAAATGTTACTGTTCATGTTAGTTCACAGTGCATTCACTAATGTTAACAGATATACATTTGAATTAAACAAAATGTCTAATTAATTAATGCTGTAGAAGTACAGCATATAGAAGTTAACTATTTAAACTAACGTATTTTATGACAGTCTTATGTATTGCTTTCTGTAAAAAAAAAAAAATTATCTGGCGTATTTTTTTGTTTCCTTGGGCTGTTTTACCAACACAAACATATTATAAAATATTGACAGTTTGCAGGGAGTGCTGACAGATAAGAAAAAAATATTTTTAATTGAGTTGAAGACCCTATGAATGCTAGGCCGTAGTTATTTAGCTCTTTCTGTGGCAACAGCTGATAGTATCTGTGTTTCTCCTTTAATCAAAAGTGCCACGGGCGAGTCATGATGGGCTGACACACTTGAGCTGTCATTCTGGTGTTTGTGGCACTTCTGTTGGGAGGGGGCAATGTAGGGACGCAACCCGTTTCAGCTTCCACCTTCTCCCTCCCCTCAATCCAAAGGGGGATGAAACGCATGTTGTTTCTGATAAACCACTGTGATCAATCTTACGGATGCACAGCGAATCAGTGGAGCGAAAGCCTTTGAAAATCAAGCCTGTCCCAGTTGTGCCAGCCAATGATTATGTGGTCAGTGATGCCAAAGGCGAGACAGAACATCAAGGCATTGGAAGCTGTAGTCTGTCAGTTCTCTGTACTAATTAAACCTAAACAAGAAGCTCAATGAAACAGTAGCAATAAAGCAGAGATCCCATTCATGATTAGTATAATGTTTTATTTAAAGAGGTGCAGTTCAGTAGTTCGGCAAAAAATTCAATCCTGTCATTATTTGCTCACCCTCATTTCTTTCTGTGAAACACAAAAGGAGATCCTTTGAAGAATGTACTTGTTGCTCTTTTCTTTACTTTTACAGTAACAGAAATAAAAGCTTTTAAGCTTCAAAAAAAGCTTTTGATATGTCTCGTGTGTGATGATGATATACATCTTCTGAGGTCATGCAATTACTTTTGTTGAGAAACATAGGCTACCCACATTTACATAATTATTCTGTTAACACTTTACAAGGTTCCATTTATTAGCATTAGTTGACTAGATTAGTTATGAGCCAACTGCTAGGGTTCTGTCACTTCTGTTTAGTTCAATTCTTGGTTTTGTGACAGAGCTCTGACACTCCCGGTGTTGTCTTTGTCTGAGTGCGCAGTTACGGACGTGCTCGAGCTGTGCACTCACTTGTCTATGTGCCTTGTTACATGTGCGGGGCATGGTGTTTGGATCCCGGCACAACGGCCTAGTTTGGTTTTTGGTTCTGTGTCCGGATTCATCCATGCTCCGTGTGTTTGTTCTCTGTCTTGTCCCGTGAGTGTGCGGTTTCAAGTTCGCTTGAGCCGTTGCCCTCTTCCGTCTGCATGTGTTGTTTTGTCCTGTGTAGCACGCGGTTCGTGTTTTCATTGGCCGCGTGCTTTCATGTCATGTTTTGTCTTGTGCTGTGTAGCACACAGCTTGTGTTTTTCACTAGCGGTGTGCTTTCATGTTGTCATGTTTTGTGTGAACATGTGGCTTATGAGTGTTTTCTTTAGCTGCGTGTTCATGTCTCGTTTTGTGTGAGCACATGGCTGGTGATTTGTTGTACTGGCCATTTGTTTGTCATGAGCTTGTGTTATAGTCCTGTTTGTTGTGAGCACATGGCTTGTAATGTGTTTCCTTGTGCCATGTGCTCTCCTGTTATTGTCTAGCCCCTCCCACCTTGTTACCTGATTATTGATTCATTTGCCCCACCTGTCCTCCCTCGTTACCTGCTTTGTTTGCTCTCCCTATTTATTCTCCCTGTGTTTGCAGTCCTGCTCTGGTTCATTGTCGTTTGCATGTAATTTCTACATTGTATGTTATAGTCAAGTCAAGTCAAGTCAAGTCAAGTCAAGTCAAGTCAAGTCTTTCCCCTTGGGGTAGTTTTTGTGTTGTATATCATCATTAAAAGCCCTTCAACTCCTGCACTTGAGTCCTTGCTCATTTCACCACCACTGTTAATTTCAACATTTACTAATACTTGATTGAAATCAAAAGTTATATATCTTTTCATATTATTTAGCAAACTTGACACGAACTAACAATGAGCAATTGTATTTGTATTAGTGTTATAGATGTAAAATAACTAATAAACGTGTTGCTCATTGTTGCATTAATGCATTAACTAACATTGACCTTATTGTGAAGTGTTACCATTATTCATCCCCTTATAATCTTCCACTCCAGTGAGCTGTTAACTGCTACTACTCGATCAATGAGTCAGTGAGTTGAACTTGAGAATTAGATTAGTCGATTCATGAACAAATCATTCATGTTGAAGAGTGATGAAGCCAATCAGTATGTGGGGATGATTAGGAGGCCAAGATGGACAGAGGCCAAGGGGCAAATTTGGCCAGGATGCAGAGGTTACACCCCTACTCTCCTTCGAAGGACATCCTGGGACTTTTAATGACCACGGAGAGTCAAGACCTCGGTTTAACGTCTCATCCGAAGGACGGTGCTCTTTGACAGTATAGAGTTCCGTCACTATACCGGGGCGTTAGGACCCACACAGACCACAGGGTGAGCGCCCCCTGCTGGCCTCACTAACACCTCTACCAGCAGCAACCTGGTTATCTCAGAAGGTCTCCCATCCAGGTACTAACCAGGCTCAACCCTGTTTAGCTTCAGTGGGCAACCAGTCTTGGGGTACAGGGTGATTTGGCTATACTGGCTATATTAGAAATATTAAGGTTTTTTTATAATATCACAGATTGACTTTGAAGATACCGGTGGTGCCCTCATTCAAGCTAAATCATTTCCTCATAAAAGCTGAGCTGATTTACACTTGTATTTCAACAGTAGCATGTCATTCTGCTCATAAAAGTCATTTTCATCCCACAGATTATTTGCTGTGAGGCGGACCTTTTCTATTCACCGTTCACAAGGCACTGTTGTGCCTCTTGGTTTCCACTCACTCATTCCCAGCAATAAAATATCAGTCAAATACTTTTCCACTTGAATGGGCTAATTTCAGGTCCTTGAATGACTTTTCGTTGAGCTCCATTAACTTTTACTGCGGACAACCTCAAGGAGTTTCTTGCATATGGCTGCTGTAGTGGCAGAGACATCCACAGATATGGAGCATGTTCGAGAGAAACTCGTCTTTCAGATGTGCAAGTTCAGCCTAGACACGATCCCACTGGAGTGAGTGTGTGTGTGTGTGTGTGTGTGTGTGTGTGTGTGTGTGTGTGTGTGTGTGTGTGTGTGTGTGTGTGTGTGTGTGTGTGTGTGTGTGTGTGTGTGTGTGTGTGTGTGTGTGTGTGTGTGTGTGTGTGCTTTTGTATCTTAAAACTCATGAATGTTGCTAATGGCGATGAAAACTGTGTGTGTTGAGAATTATTGATTGCCTTTATTCACTGTATGTATCACCAATGTTAAGGGCAGAATGGTGAACTTTAAAGTTCTGCCAGGTCAATATTTGCTTGAAATTGGAAAAATGGATGCCAACTTGCCAAGTATGTTTATTTTTTGTTCTTTGTGATTTCAAAAGGCACACACAACAATATAGCAAGATGTTTATTTATATGTATGTCAATGTGATCTTTATGTTTCATTTATTTAAAATTAAAGTCCCATCTGACTTTTAATGTCAGTCAGATGATCCCTTCATATGTACATGTAACTGAACGGTTCTTAGACAGATTTAATACTGATCAAGACAAAACCGTTTTTAAAATATATGTACTCCATACAAAGGTTTTTTTAATATGTAAAATGGTCATTTTATTGCTGTAAATTTACCCAGTTAACAAAAATATGTTCTCAATAAGTTATGGAAGCATTCAAAACGTTTTTCTTAGCAATCATTAAGGAAATATTCCATTTATAAAGTTCTGCAGACATGTAACGTATACAGCTATGAGAACGTTATTAAAGACTAGGGGTGTAACAATATATCGCTCCACAATATATCGCAATACAAAAATGCATCAATATGTATTGTGTGTAATTCACCCAAAATGAAAACATTTCTAGTGTCAATTTCTAGAGTTTTAGTGTCAGTACTACATTAAACTACTACATAATGTTGAATATAGCCTAATGTATAAAATGCAATGGGGAAATATTTGTGAGTGCAGCTGATAATACCAAAGTTGTTACCAGTAAAAAGTATATTTACATTATTTTAAATATATCTAGTCAGTGAAAGAGTGCAAGCATATTCATCTAAAATAATTCTGTATTTTCAGCTTCAGAATCATGAATATTTGTATTCAGGTGTCTCTATTGTCCTGTGCATTGGGTTACCTGCACTATATCCAAGCCTATTCATTTCCACACCCAATGTAATACCAAATTTAGAATTTAAAAAAAATTTTTTTTTAACCTTTTGCCATATGTCTTGGAGTATCGCAATAATATAGTTTTGTGAGTTCGGTATCGTGATATATATCGAATCGTGAGATGAAGGTATCATTACACCCCTATTAAAGACCATATAACTTTGAACAAACATTCTAGTAATGTCACTAGATGAAGGTTTGTTCATAACTTTGAGAGAAACTTGAATGTTAGAATGTTGGCCAAAGTTCTGCAGAACTTTCCCTGTACAACATACTGCAAATGAACATTCAAATTCAGTAATGTATTATGAATTGCAATTTCTTACACCTCTATAAAAGCACAAAAATGTGATTCAAAACCAATTTTCCTTCCATAATCAGACAGACACATTTCAGATATATTCAACAAGAAAAAATTGAATGTAGAATTGATAAAGAACTCTTGGCATATTTTTTTTTTACTGAGAATAAAATGGGTGATGTAGATAGATAAATATATGTAATTTAAAAAAAGACACACACATATACGTATATGTATGTATATATATATATATATATATATATATATATATATATATATATATATATATATATATATATATATGCATATATATGTATATATATATACACACACACACATATATATATATATGTGTGTGTGTGTGTCTTTTTTTTTTTTTTATATATTATTTTGGATCGAAGAATGTTTATAGTCTAAATCATGAACTACTGTTTTACATCTACAGCATTCCTGGTCAGATGGTAAAATCCAAAAAGATATTTATTTATTTATGTTTCAAAAATAACAAATAAGTTCATGTGTTTGTGTCAACTTGTCTTCAGCTGTCCACCAGTCACAGACTAGTCTTGCGTCAGTTGCTTTGCACTCATGCACTGCTCATGGGATGCTAGCGGTCAGTGTGATGTCAAGGGAGGCTCTTTACCAGCATGGTGACAAACCACACACTTAACAGTCGAAGTAAGAGAGGTTGGTGTGACATGGGTGGCAAATTGCCTTTCAACAACCCGGAGACGTCACCAGGGGTTGCTCGGTAAGATAGAATTGTCATGTTTTCTGCTGTGTCCAAGTTCAAAAGATTTCCCACTCAGGTCATTGGTCAATTGATTAGATAATGTTAATTAACACTGCTCTATTAGAGCTCTGAGCTGTTCAGGATGTTACTTGATAAAGCCATGCTAGCTGCTTTAATTATAGCCATTTACCATAAAATCAATACGAGCGGCTTGGCAGCGCTAATGTTCGGCTATATTGATTTGAAATAACAATAAATTGAGGCCTGATTACTGGTAGAGATTAATGAATGACATTGTTATGTTCTTTATGTAATCAGGGAGATTCCTTCACATGTGTCACATGTGCATTAGTTGGAAATACTGTACAGAAGATGCACTTCTGGGCACTATAAACATAATAAATGATATACACTTTATGTCTGGTTGTCTGTTTTCAAGCAATTATTAGCAGTGTTCATTGTGAACATTGTTGTTTTCAATATGTGTTTTCATGTGGGTTGCAAATGTCTGAAACAAAGAAATGTATATGTATTTATTTAATAAAATAGACCCTGACAGGAGTCCAACTGACTGCTAATAGTGTCACACTTTAGATTAGGGTCTACTATTAACTACGACTTTTGCCTCAATAAACTCCTAATTGCTGCTTATTAATAGTTACTAAGGTAGTGGTTAAGTTGAGGTATTGGGTAAGGGATATACAATATGGTCATGCAGAATAAGCATTAATATGTGCTTTATAAGAATTAATAAACAGCCAATATCCTAGTAAAATGTTAATAAGCAACAGTTACTGTAATAGTGAGAATTGGACCCTTAACTAAAGTGTTAACAAAAATGAATATGCCTGATGGATTATTAACCCTTAAATACATTAATGTTTCGCCAATCATTATTACATATTAGGGTCTTTAGCGACCCGGATTTATATCTAACACTGATGGATCTCTACCTGTCGCAATAATATAAAACCTCTCCTGATATTAGAGTAATGTCACAGGTCGGAGCGGACCACGTGAGCACCGCCCCTCCCTTGATCTCCACCTCGGGGAGGTTCCCAGGGATACCCCAGACGACCAGACACGACGAGGACACTGGAGTGGAAGTTTAAAATACAGCTCTTTATTAATTTACTTAAAATAGGGGAGGGGGAGGTGAAGGGGCTAAAATCCAGGGGGAATGGAGGGTGAGGACGCCGCCTCGGAGCCCGCTGTCTCCGTCACGGGAGAACCTCAGATAAGTCGTCTCGTTCCTTGGACTCAATGTTTGGCTCCGATGTCCTTCTGTTTGCTTACTCGCCTCTCTTTCCTAGGTCGAACCTTTCCAGGCGTCCACGCCATGGCTCACTCCTTCTCCTGGGCACAGAGATATAGCAAAGAAGTACTAGGGTCAGGGGTGACAGGATTACCTCTTGTCATCTGGCGTTGTTCGGCGGCTTCCTTGAGGGATGGGTCAGTGGTCCGGCGGTATAACGGTAAGCGCCTCCAGGACATCCGCTGGATCTGGGTCAACGCTGGGACTTTCTGGTCGGTATACAGGTAAGTATAACTTCGCTCAATGGATCTCACTCACAGACTTCGTAGGCACGGTACGTCCGTTTCTCTCCTCGGCTTGGGCTCTGTGATAGCGATGGCTTGGGGCTTGAACACGGCTTAAATATATGGGCCAGCCGCTCCGCCAGCTTCGGGATCCTTATCCTCCCCAGAGAGGGGGTCGGTCTGGAAAGTGGTCTTTGTGACGACACGCACACAACACAGCACCACACGGCAAATTCCAAGTGTACACTCTCACAGTCAAGACACTGACTCACCCACGGCACTCCACCCACAGTCCAGGTGCACTTTAAGGTCCAGAGACCACTTTTTCCACGTCGTTTATCTCGAGGGGGGGGAATTGCTGAAGCGCTGTTATGGCGAAGGACCAGCAAGGGAGAACGTCGCTGCCGTACCACCCCGGCGTCTTTCCTGTTCACTGTCGCTGGCTCGCCCACGCTCACTCTCCGCAGTGGGGCCACTCGTGTTCCTAGATCCAACTTCACAAAGCTCACAGATGATACACTTCCAATGAGTTTTCTACTGCATAAGTTTCTCGGGGTACTCACGCATCGATCAACCCGTGTGCTCGTCTTGTTCCCTCTTGCAGTGCTCCGCTCGCGTCCTGGCCGCTGTGCTCTCTCTCCCAAAGGGATTCGTCGATCAGCACTTCCGGGAAGCTGTCCTGCAGGTAACTTCTCACCAGCGAACACACACTTGAATCACAATGCAAAACGCGGTCTGTATTATACTCAACCCCGTCTCTTCCTTTCTCTACGCAGTTCTTCGGATCCTTGATCGCTCAGTCCACAATATTCACCAGGCGTTGCCCTTCGTGTTTTGCCCAGATGCCCAGATCCTCTCGCCGCGATGGCTGGAAGCGGTTACCACCACGCTTGGCCTGAACCCGACCCGGAACCCGCAACAACCCGCCGCAACAACCTGCCGCAACAACCCGCCGCAACAACCCGCTGCAACAACCGGCCGCAACAACCCGCCGTAACAACTTGCCGCCACCACTTGCCGTCCCAACTTCCCGTCCCAAATGATTTCTGGAAGCCCTCCTTATACTCCTCCTGCTTCCCCTTCATCCAATCCGGGGATCGCGCTGTTCATTGGCGCACCTGATTTTGGCGCTGGGAAGCGAAACCGGAAGTGGTGGTGTTTGATCCGGGCGGAACCACTATGGTTCCGCCCCAGGAAAAGTCACCCCGTGACAGTAACACTTACAGAAGAATAAAAGAAAGTAGAATTTGTTACCTTTTGGAGCTTGTAAGGGATCAGTTTGAGCAGATGTTTTATACCATCATGACTGTCCTCGTCAGAACTCATTTCTCAGTACATTCAGCATCTGGCTCATTTTCGTGAGCTCAAACATATTCTCAAAACAATCATTTTCAACATCTTCAAAATCAATATTTTGATCGCTGACAGCTCCTTCACCAGATCCACCATCAAGTGACAGTGACACTAATATTTGATTGCGTTCAGTTCTTGCTCTGCTGTAAATCACTGAGCCATTTCAGGTTTTGCTGACAATATACTTCCTATTCTTTTGTTTTCTGACTATACGGTAACTATGACCTAATGAACTAGTGAAATGTCACTCCATCATTGTGTATCAGACATTGCCACCTTGTAGAGTAAAGGTGAATTGCACTTATTCAGTCATCAAAGATTCAATTATTGTCGTGCAGAAAAATGTACTTACACTGCACACCTCGGGTCATTAGCGACCCAATACAATTTTTACAAACAAAAAAAAACGAATTTGGGAAAACAGGCATTCTTTTATATATATATATATTTTTTTTTTATTATTGTTATTGTTTTTAATGAATTGATTGAGGAATGCTAACTTTTTTCAAACTTTTAAAAACAAATGAATGAGGAGGAGGGTAGTGAATAGTGTTTCCACTAAAGACCCGAGGCATTTATTTAAAGGTTTTAAATTCGATTTTTGATCAAAATTACATTGGTGAAATTGTATGGATCGGATTAGTCTTGAATTCAGTGCTGTGGACATTCATTATTTAAGAACAATGTACAAAAAATTTAAGAAATTTTGAACAAAACACAGACAAGGTGAACCAACATCTTCTTAGATGCATTGCAGTATCTATTGACATACTTTATTTGTATTACTAGACCATTTAAGCTACAAATGAGTCATCATGGTTTATTCAGATGATCTGACCTTCACTTAACATCAATAGAACAGCACATTGTTACTTTCTTTCCATTGGATTCTGAATTTGAGGGCATCTGAACCAGCCTTGCCTGTAGCATCAATTATTTCAATGCATCAGATTCACCCCCTGAAATCCATTTCAGTTTCAGATCTTTAGTTAAGGTAATATTGATTCAAGTAGATATTTTGTTGAACTTTCTCAATAAGTGACCTTCTGAATTACTTTCTGCCTTTTCCGACCATTACTTTCTGTTTTTCTTGTACAATAACTTGGTTAGTAAAAGTGTTTGCAAAGATAAAGAATAGGTGGATTTGATTTAAAACTTTAACAATATTTTACTGCATGTGGTCACATCCGTTAAAGGGACAGTTCACGACAATAATGTCGTTCCAAACCTGATTTTCTTTCTTGTCTGGAACACAAAAGCAGAATGTCCACACTTTCCTTTTGCATACAACAAAAGTGGGTAGGTTTTCTCATTCACTTTCATTGTTTGGAAAAGAGCAACTTGGACATTCTGCTAAACGTCCCATTTTGTGTTCCATGCAAGACTGAAGTCATACAGGTTTGAAACGACATGAGCGTGAGTAAATGATAATAGAATTGTCTTTTTTTTTTTTTTTTGGTGAACCATCACTTTAACCAGACTTACCATTGGACACAGCCATTTGTGTCCATACCAAAAAGACTACCAGAATCTGACAAAAGTCGAGAACGTAACATGAATATTTGATTTGAAACTGTTCCTGACAGGCGCCTGCACTGGTTGTAAATCCAATGATTAAATTACAAAGCGCACTGGGCACTAATTGAAGTTTTATATGTACACAGTATCAATATTGATTTCAGATAGCTCATGTATTAATAGGAGGAAACCATCTCTAAAACAGAGGACTGTCGCCAGGTCCGGCAATCTGATATTGTGCCCGATGCAAAGGAGTGTAAAACATGGTATCCTGGCAAGGAGAGAATGTTACTCGAGCAGACAAAAAAATCAATTTAGCGGAGACAACGTGGAACCCAGCTCCTTTATTTACATCTCAATTACTTTTTCATTTCGCCACTGGGGGCTCGGGGCCGCGGTGTGACAGAGAGGGCTGAGACTTGTACCGCTCACTTGGGGAAAGGGGATGACATTTTCTAGCCTTACTTTTTGTAAAAGATGAATTTGTTGGCTTTAATTTGTCAGGGAAAATGAAAGAGTGAGTTTTCTGGTTTAATCGTTCCTTTCCCAGAGGAAAGATTAGGTGGGTTCACAATTTCAAAGGCAGATTCAAAGGCACATCCAAACGGGTGGCATATGCTTACAGGACATAGTTGCCACAGCACGCTGTTCAGGCAGAAATGATGAAATCCAGTTAATAATATGATTTATTGTCTACATCCCACTCTACTTCACTTTCACTTGGTCTCAAAGTTAGCAAAGCTTATAAAAATGATCTTGTGATTAAAAACACCTTTTTTTAAGCTGCGTTTTCACAGATGAGTGGAAACTTTAGGTAATGTGTTAAATCAATAGTTTATTTTTAGATTCTGCATGTATATTCTCTGTTTCATTAAATGCAATGACAGATTTAATGTGAAGAGGTTTAAAGAGCTAAAAATCCTGCATAGGCTTCAGTTAAACATTAATATTGATCAGTAGAGACATATTTAATTATCTGCATATATCATAAATCCAAGCAGCAATGCCTATTTTTGCTCTTTGAGCTCAATGCTTTTTAAATAGCTGGTGTTAGGATTCATTAATATATCAGGACAGTTGCAATCCAATCTGAAATTATTTGCCAGCATGCTTTCTTTTTCAAAAGGACAAAAGCAAAGGATTTCTGCCACATATGCTTCAATGCAATGTAATGGATATGATGGGTCTCATATTTTACGTGTTGCTCATCTATATCTCGGTCTTGTGTCTTGCATTATGTTTGCATGAAGCTTAAAATGAGCTGAAACGCCTATAATATGCTGTTTAATTGCAGTTTCCATTGTGATAACTAAGTGCGACAGTATGCTCAGCTACTGGGGCATGTTGTCACAAAATATAAACCTACTGTGAAAAATATTCATTGGCATAAGAATTGTTGAAACAGTAAATAGAAAACTGACTTAAACCGCATCGGCACCGTTAAGCTAAACACATCTACTCTAACAAAGAATAATATCATAGTGTTTATCGACTTGTTCTGTGTGTAAATGAACGACGGCGCCTATTATGGATCGCTTTTTTGTCTCCCACCAAAAAAAAGGTTTTGAAAAATCGTTTTGATATTCAGTGCAAAAAAGCCTCCTGTTTGCTAACATTACACAATGTGTTATTCAGCAGCACAAAATCAGCTCTAAAGCCAGCTGTTACCTGAGCGGAGCGCTGGTGGTCCCCTATCATGCTGCAGCAGTAAACTTTGATGCACATGAAAAATGCGCCTCTTAACAAGCATAGCATCGCTTGCAAACAGACAGCAAGAAAACATCAAGGAGAGTTCTAGGAAAGCGTATGATTCCCGACTTGTGGCAAAACTGGTTCCAAACAGCATGAAACTGAGCTTAAAGGCAAACATGATGAGACACGGTTGGAATCCATCACAGGGACACGCAAATAGAGTTCGGCTCTCACGCTCACATACATATGTACACTTACGCTTGCACACACAAACACCCACTCTAAATGAGCTCGCCTCAGGGTCCCTACGTGACACCCTGAACTTCTATTTGCATCCTTTGCCGGCTTTGAAATGTATAATGTTCAGGTCACAACAAGGAGAGTAAATCTATCTTAACCGTGCCAGGACGTAGCGTTGATGGATGACCCGGATCGGTGAAGTGTACTGGCCCTCTGACAGCAGGCGATTAATAAACAGATTGTGCAATCCTTTCCTTTGTGTGCCAGGAAAGTGGCACCTCTGTGTTCCATCCATGCCGTTGATAATAAATACTCATAAGCCTAATGATGCCTGATTACTGCAGCAATCTTTGGCTCATTAAGCTGATTAGCTGCAATGCTGTAACGGAGAGTATGTCTGTTTAATAACATTCAGCAAGGTAGACACCTTGCAGAGAGGGGAAATAAATAAATGCACCTTTAACCTCATAAAGCCATCCCGCTGTCTGTCTTAACATGCAAATAATTAAAAAATAAAGAATCACGGCGTGTTGCTCTGGTGATTGCTTGTAAAACTCTGCAACGCTCCCACGTTAGACACTGAAATGCTGGTATTAAATGTTCAAGCTCTCCTTCGATATCAAGGACGTTCAATCACACAACCGGGTGCCTTCATGTCTGTTGATCCGGTAACGTTTTCTTCTCTTTTTTTGTAAATTTATGACCCCTGTGCTAGAAAAATGTCCTTCAATGTCAAACGGGCCTTGTGTGTCTTCAAACAAATCAAGGGAGCAGGCAAAGTCGCTGACCCCAATAATTTAGCACACTGCTTTGGACATTTCAAGACACGGGGAAAACGCACCGACTAGCCAAACAGAGCCCAGCCTCCCTTGCTTTATTACAGGTTTCTGACCCACATTGGAGCCTGCTGCTAAGGGGGGGCATGAAGCTCGCAGGGGTTATGCCAATGACACCACCATCTCTATTTGAAACAAAACACGCTTCAAAGACATTGAGTGAATGTTCGTCCCGGAGGAAAATATGTGCACTTGGCAATTGCTACAAGCGAATAACAAATTCACCTTTGTGAATGACTGCTGGGGCGATTTGAATAGTTAGTTTCTAACCTGCGAACATAATTATTTCTAATTAATTCTCTTTTCAAAGTAATCTTAACATAAATTAATACAAGCTTCCAACTGCAGGCACCTGGAGAAAAAAAAGTATAATGTCTAATTAATATGTATAAAATGTATGGCTATCATAATAAGAAAGGACTCTTTGTGCATGTGTGTGTTTCCAGAATTTCAGGCCGGTTGTTAAACTCTGCCTCAGGGTTTCCTCTGTGTGCCTCTGAATATGCAATACATATTTAAAAAGACCCTGGGTTGTTTTCAAACTGTAATTGTAATTCTAAGTGCATTTTTGGTCATACGTATGTCTGTCTACTCATTTCCATGGTTAAAATGCATTCTTCTTCATTTATTTTGTTCATCTCAGTGGCTTAGGTTTTATTTGAACATTGATAAAATTTTTTATTTAAATTCAGTTTAATTTAGGCATGGTGATGGTGAATGAACGAAAGATAAATGTATACTTTGTACTGGATTTTTTTTTGTTGCACATTCTAGTGCTCTGAATGTCATGCGTAATAACGCGAAATGTTACAAATTACATTCATGTAATAATGTAGTACAAAATATTGTGATCTATAACTAACAGTGCTTTCTAAGCAGGTACTACCTTTGAATTTGAACTTACTCCATGGCCATTCAAAAAATTATGTTCTGTATAGAAAGAACGAATGAATTTCGGATGTAATCATCTGGGTATACTTATATACACACACACACATATATACATATATACTATATATATATATATATATATATATATATATATATATATATATATATATGTGTGTATATATAAATTATATATTTATAAATAAATGACAGCCGTGTTGATACTCAGACCAATTGCAAGTATGACATTTATTTTTTATACAATTGTTCAATAAAAAAAGTTAATGTTGTGTAACTTGCATTTCACGTGCTGTTTTCAGTTACTTTGTCTATTTTTACTCCGCCAAGGAAAAATGTTCCAAACAAAGTCAAAACTGAATCAATAGTCCCGTTCCAGAGCAACAAACAGTAGTGGTGTTTCATTCTTGATTGAATGAGTGAATCAATCACTCAGTGACAAAACAGTTGAGTAAATGAATTAACGACACACTCATAAAGACATTCACTTAACTGGCGTAACAATGTATCCTGCATAAAGAGTTACTGAAAAATCCCTAAGATGATTGGGAGCTTTCAGTCTACAACTATGATTCAACCCCCAGTTGATCTACTCCTATGGTTCATCTTGTGCCATATTTTTGCATCGATTCATTTATCTCTTTAAGCCCCCATTGCCTCATGCAGTGACTTGCGTTGTTGTTTGTGGTCTTTTCTTCTTCTTTTTCATTTTATATATAAAGACGCTGTGCTCTCTATTTATTAGAGTTTGGGGATCAGCACTGGACATGCATAATAGAAAAAAAAGCCATGAGTGTCGGAGTCGGCATTGATCCAGAGCCCCTTGACTGTGTTTCCCAATAGAGGCAGCGCAACTTATTAGAGGAACATGCCGCCTGCCCACTCCAGCTGCAGAAAGAGATTATACAGACAAAGCTGGCCAGCTGTTTCTTGCATGCACTATCAGTGACTAATTGAGACCAGTAAACACAGGGAGAGCTGGACCCCAGTAACACTTCATTTGCTGTGTCCAAAATACATGACCAATGGAGAAGGTTAATTGCGGGGTTGGTTTGTGAGAGAGTGAGGCCTGATTAGACATAAATACATATTCAGCACCTCAAAGAGGAATAATTACTACGACCCCTGGAGAGGCCTCTGGGCCAGATCAGTGGAATTATTTGATTCGTGTAAGCTTAGACGCTCGCAGAGAAATATCTATAGATGAAAGAAGTGTCTCGCATTTGGATATCATTAGAGCCCCATGTTTTTACACATCCAGCCATTTTACAAGCTCAAGAAAAGTTTTGTATGAACGTCCTGAATGTATATTAATCATCTTTGATGGGCAATAGCAATATGACAGGGCTTGAAATAAAAAAACACATATTTGGAAAAGTCAAAGGCACATTTCATGTTGGTTTTTAAGCATCATTTCTTTCAATAAGCCATTGATCCATTGGCAACTCTCTGGATCCCTAGAGTTTGGCAAAACAGATCAATGGCTCGACTTGGAGGTTAATGCGATGAGCTTCATTGTTGCTGACCAGCCACGCGCCATGAATGTCAAGAGGGATAGGCTACCTCTCGGGTAACATCCGACCGAGAATAGATTCTACATTTATGCATTTAGCAGATGCTTTTATCCAAAGTGACTTACATTGCCTTTAAATTATGCATTTTAGCTGTTCACACATTCCCTAGCTCCATGATTTACTACAGGAACACTCTGGACAGATAAATACCAACAGATAAATATATATTTTGATAAAACCATCAATATTATGTCCACACAATTTGTTTCATTGCGTTATCACAAATAAAACCATTAACTCCAATCACAAATGAAATACTTTAACTTTAACAAATGGGTGAATGTAACGGTTGCTGTTTTAGAGGAACGGGAGTGGGATCCAGATGCAGAAAACATTTATTCAAGCAAACATAATAAAAGTAAATCCAGGCAAAACTGATAAATGCAGACACAGACAAGGAAGCCAAACAAAACTGACAACAAGCGCACACATAACATCCATAGAAGGACAACACAAGACAAAGAACATGAGAAACACTTGGGTAGCCTATATATACACTCAAGGGGAGATTGGCGAACAAGACACACCTGGGAACAATCATGAACTAATCAACAAGAAAAACTACAAAGGACTACAAACCATGGCACAGAACAGGAAATAGCATAAGTCCACACAAGACAAGGGGAACACAAGACAGGAATCATGACAGTGAAGATGTCAATTTTCACATAAATATGTTAAGAAATTCATCTTTATAATTAAGAATACAATAGATGGATCAAAAGTGACAGTTAAAACATTTATGTAAAAAAAAAAAATTGTTGTTCAGCATAAAATTTAAAAAAAGCATTAAATGTTGTTCTTTTGAACTTTCTATTCAACAAAGAATCCTGGGAAAAAAATGTTTCTTGAGCATCAAATCAGCATATTATAATTATTTCTGAAGGATCATGTGACACTGAAGACTGGAGTAATGATGCTGAAAATGTAATGCTGCTGAAAATGATTCACAATATCAGGGCACGAGAGACTTCTTTCAAAAACATAAAAAAATCGTACAACCCCCAAACTTTTCAATGGTAATGAATATATTTGTTCACCCTCAAAATTGTATCCGATTCACTCGCATCAGATTTCGACTAGTGTTTGAACTCTGTCAGACACTGCACATCATCAGGTACTGTGTTAACAGGGTTGCCATGGCGATGGTTTGCCTCGCACAGCTGTAGTTACTCTCTGTGTCGACTGACACCTCGGTGCATATCACAGGCCGTCAGATAATCGCCTCTGTCTGTTTCCCGGTCCCGTACCCAAACACCTGTGCTTCGCACGCAGCCCAGATAAACCCCAGCCCTTCTGTATATGACACTGTCACTGGCAGTCAAACTAATCTCCTTTCCAAGTTAAAAGAGAATTTAACTTTGTACCTGCTAGAGCGGCGGTGCAATTTAATGCTCCGTCCGATAACTAATGGGAGAAACTCTTTAAACTTCACAGCTTAGAATAAGCTTGTCAGCTTATCATATTATGCTTGTGAGCTTATAATATTAGCATTAAAATATTCTAAGGATTTCTGAAATAATTTTAGAGGAGAGAACAACCGTTTGACTTTACAGGATCGTGAATGAGTGGTTATGAGGCAAGAGGGTGATTTGACAACAATCAATTTTGTCATTACACTGAAATGCTTAATGTCTCATGGTGCTTTGAATTCTTTTAAATATGCAGTATTATAGCACTGTACTTACTCCTTGCACCTAAATCTCTTTGCATGCAATGCACTGTGGAAAATTAATCATTCATGTTCTGAAAAGGTACAAATACTGGTTGTCTAACTTAAATGGTGATGATTATGATATTCACCCTTGGCCAGTGAACAGTTCCTACTACATTTAACGTATTTTGCAACAAATCACAGTCATAATATGCAACTTATGCAGTAATTTATCATTCCTAATAGATTTGCAATTAGACATATGTCATAACTGATTTTTTTTTTGTCCAGGGCAACAGAGGTCAAATTGCTTCCACGCCTCAAGCATATTCATCGTTATTTACTGATCGTCTTCATTCTGTCATTTTCTAGCATGCTTTTTCCAGAACCCAGCTATTTTACAACAGAGTAAACCATATTATCTTAGGATTAATGATGCAAAAATGTTTATTGCAAAAGTGAACCGAACATAAAGACGATTTAAAACCATCATTAAAGAGGCCAGAAATTCTTGTTCATGGTTTGACACCCATGCAGTAAATATGCCTATAGAACTTCACAAATTCAGTCATTTGTGGATAACTTCCAGACAAACACATTCTCTGTACATCCTCTGACTCATTGGGATATCAGCCCTGCCAAACTATACAGTAATAATAATAGTAATAATATAATGTCCTGTCTCACTTATCCAATTAGGTTAACACTTTATGGCCCTATTTCACAGACTGGGTTTAGATTAAGCCAGGATTAGGCGGTGGTTCAATTCGGACATTTAAGTAGCTGTTACGTTCCGCGTGGACTTGTTTATTTTTCTCTTTCTCTGTTGTGTTTTTGTTTCTATTCATTACTTTTAGGTTGTGATCATTGGCTGTCCCGCAAATAAGTGACGTCACTACGTCACGCGTCAGAGCTGACGTTCCGCCGGGTTTAAAAGGCCCGTTGACCAGGAGTGAGAAGATCAGCGCCAGATCTCAGTCAACTCACATGGTAGGTAGCCTATAGTTTCAGAGGTTTTGGGTAAATTAGTTATGGGAATTATGTTTTGATTATTTCATTGATTTGGCGACACTCTTGTTTTTGATTATTCGTTTCTCTTTTACATTTATAATGTTTTTTGTAACTTCATCCATCTTTAATTAAACGTTTTCAACGTTAATTTTGGTCTTGATGGTTGTTTCTGCTACTTGCACACATGGCAACAGTATCTCACGCAAATGTTGTGTACCGGTAATCATCCCAATTACATCTTTAAGCACGTAACAGTAGCTTTTATAAACGTGCCTTAGAAAACATTACTGGTGTGCATCTTGAGAAAAAACAATGTCAGATGGCACTGACATATTTTAAGATATCTCAGTGCAAGTTAAGCTCAAACATGCATTTTAGTCTGGGTCTAGGTTTAAGCCTTGTCTGTTAATGACCACAGTCAACAATATGTCAATGAATCAGACTCAGTATCAGTTTTTGATAATTCCAACACCTTTCCATAATGCATTCTCTTATTTCCAAACAGAAATGTATCAAAACATCTAAGGATTTGACATTGCAATCTATTCAGACTGCATCACCCATAATATGAAGCTTTACCTGTAAATATGAAGACACATTTCTAGCGCTGAATGATTTTTAATCGTGATTTTTGACACCCTAGAAAAGGGTCATACCATTAACGTTACCAGCGCAGTGGAATTAAATAGGCTATGCTATAAAAATACGCTCATCCAGGGACGTGCATTGATTGCATGCATGGTCGAACAACATAATGTGTTAAAAATACTTACAGTTCAGTTGAATGGTATGTACCCTCTTTAATGCAGTTAAACTGATTGTACGAAGTTTAAACAAACAAACTGTTTGCTGAAACTATCCACAACTTAACAACAACACTGTAGGAGCAGCAATTTATCTCAATCAATGGTGCGTGAAAGTTGCGTACCTGAAGGGGACCGGTCATTAAAGCTATTGCTTATGCAAATGTTTGTGATGAATGTGTTGGTTTTAATCCTTCCTATACTTGTGGATTTGTTTTAACTCTAGGTCTTAATAGTCATTTTATTTATTGAATAAAATGCATGTGGCAAGAGCTTAATTTATTGAAAATGGTATGTTCCAATTAGAGAGAGAAAATGAATGTAGGCTATTTAAAGGGATAGTCACCCAAAAATGAAAATTCTGTCATTTACTTACCCTCAAGTTGTGAGGACACACACACACACACACACACACACACACACACACACACACACACACACACACACACACACACACACACACACACACACACACACACACACACACACACTTACACACACTTTGAAGAGTATGGACTTTCATTATACGGAAAAAAAAATACTATGGAAGTAAATGGCACCCATCAACTGTTTGCACATTTCTTTGTAGATACATATAAATTAAAATACATGAGTAAAGGATCATGCATTATTATTATATAATAAATAATAATTACGTAATCATATAAAACAAATTAAATCAAATCAATCAATTGGTCAACTTACACACAAAAAAAATAAATGGTATAAAACAAATCAGCTGCTATCTAATATAGCTCAATTGTGGCCCATTTGGGACCCTCAAATAATCAATGGGCATTTTAACTGGGGCCCATAACTTTGACCAAGATGGGACCCACATTCAGCCCATTAAAGTGCCCACTCTGACCCCATGCCCAGATTACGCCCATATAACCCAGATAAGGCCCATGTGGGGCCCACATGGACAATGATGGCTGGGAAATTGAAGTGTGTAAAAGTAGATAAAAAGGTATTTTAGAAAAAAAGCTAACATCTTTGTATTAGAAACAGTCCAACAGGCCTTTCTTTTTTTTGTTTTGCATAAAGTGCCATCGAACATACTTCTCTCCCAAATAGACACTGAGATCAGCTGACACTTTATATGAAAAGTCAATGATTTGTAAAGGCATGAGAAGAGTTTTCGATAATTCCAACAATTTCAGAGTCTTCCATTTTCAAACTGAAGTTGAGAAGAGCTTCACAAAAGAATTGAATTTGACTTCCAGGTTGGTGTAGTGAAAGTGTGACATGACAATATGACACTAGGCATATGTTTTTCATTTTAAAACTTGTTAAGTGTCAGCTCACCAGCATAAAGACTATTTTGCAATTTAAGCTGCTCCAAATACCAGAGGTGTTTTGTTTTCTATTTCTTTTCTTTCTTTCTTTCTTTCTTTCTTTCTTTCTTTCTTGCTTTCTTTCTTTCTTTCTTTCTTTCTTTCTTTCTTTCTTTCTTTCTTTCACTTATCTGCATTTATTTTTTACTATACTAAGTGTATTTATTTCTTATTTCTATTAGTCTATTTTCTACTTTTACTGCTAATTAAATAGGAAATGATTCAGTAGTTTTGCAATATTCGTAGTGTATACTAAACTAAAGTAGTTTAAAGTTATTTAGACAATGAGCTATGGAATATCTTTGTATTAGGAACGGTTAACATGCCTTCTTCGACACAAAGTAACGTCAAAACATGCTTTTCTCTCAAACAGACATTGAGATCAGTCAGTAATTAATGAACCTCTTGGCAAGAACCAGCATTAAACGAAGTGAACAATTTCAGGACTGACAGAGATTATGAAACAAAAATGATTACGGTCATTGTAATAGAACAATAATATCCTGCATACTAAAGTATTAATGTGCTAGATTAAAATAGGCCCATCCATTAGAGCACTGATTTTTCATTTAATCTTTATGGGAAGGAAATAAGATTCATAATCCTTTGATTTGCTAGGAAATGGGAAGCAGAGGAATATCTTTTAATAACCAGAGTCTCCTTGACAGCCAATTCATGCAGAGCTGAGAACAGAGAAAAGCAGAGAGCAACTATTGTTAAACATTTGAAGAGTGTTTTGACTGTAAAGATACAGAGAAACACATACAACTGCCTATTTGTTTTGTGAAATTGTAAAAACTGTTTTACGAAAAAAAAAAAAAAAATTCTCCCTTTTTCAGTGTGCTGTCCTGGCATACAGTTTATTTCTCAGTTGTTAATGACACATGACACAATGTGATAGATACTTGACATTTCAACTCCAGTGTACTTCTTTGCATTCAACATATTACAGTTCACTTTCCATTAATAAATTGAGAAATGTTTTTTCCCCTTAATTGGCCATATTAGCACAGACCACACACAGTATATGAATATTATTTCCTGCATAAGAATACACAGCGAACTAACTAGCGTATGATTTTAAGAATTAGTTTGCGACTGTAACAAGCTAAATATAAAGCCTAATTAACATCCCTTTTCTTTACAACATTCACAAATGCCATCCAAGTCGAGCTTTACATTTAGAAATACAAACATAGATTAAAATATACTTCTCGGTTAGTTTATTTGCATAGGATGTTCTAATGTCTTGTAATGAATGCAAACAGTACAGTATTTATGTAAAAACAATGTTCAAGCATTCGTGCATATGTGCTGTTGATGTCACAGGTGATGAAATGAAAATGCATATTGAAAAAGAAAAAATACAAAGGAGATGTTTTCCAGAAATATATATGTGGCTATAATAAAATCATGAATGGTTTAACTTTCAGAAAATATGTAGCCTATTTTTCAAGTGCCTAAAGGTGAAATCCTTAAAGAAAAGAAAAACATAATACATTGGTGTGCATTTTATATGTCCAGAATTGTGCATGTGCCAGGCTAGTCTTTGATTATTTGAAGTGATTTTCACATATTGCAGTCACTCACTGTGAAGCATCCCAAGATAGTTTTAGTGTGCCCTGGCATTTCTAAATATTTGAAAGGCGAGGCAGATGTGAAATTGAGAATTGAATGTTTATTTAACATCTCAGCAGCACTCTATGTACTGGCAGAAATTTCACAGAGACAGAAAGATATCTCATTAAATCAGTGTATGCCAAGTTGGTCCTTGCGGGTGTGTGTGTGTGTGTGTGTGTGTGTGTGTGTGTGTGTGTGTGTGTGTGTGTGTGTGTGTGTGTGTGTGTGTGTGTGTGTGTGTGTGTGTGTGTGTGTGTGTGTGTGTCATTGCAATGCTGTGCCCACAGTAAACACCTGTGTGATTATGCGCACAACATAAATGAATGAAACGGCAACTCCAAGCAAAAATCTATTTTCTGCATATCTCCATGCCGATAAATTAATTTAGAGGTCCTTTTGCACTTATAAAGTATTAATTAGTGGCCTTGGTACATCTGAGAGCAATTTTCCCAGAAAAGCATGTTTAAGCTCGAAATTATTTGTGAAGTAAGCTTGATTTAATGAATGTTAATCGGATACCTTTCAACATGACTTTTTTCCCCCACATTTTGTTGTTGTTGTTGTTGCAGTTTAGCATTACAGTTAAACTGTGCATATTTCTGCATTATTGAAGCACCTGTTGGACTATCCACACAGCATACCTTTGCTAGTTTTTAACGGTTTAATGAGCTCTTCTATTTTCCAGCATTTTTCTGTCTTTTTTTTTTTTTTCATTTCGATTTTCAAGTTCAGAATCAGCAGATAATGCAATTTTGTGCCTTCATTCCTGAAAAATACTTGGCTGGAGAAACCAGGTATAATTGTCTATACCTATAATTTAGTCTATAAAGTTATGAATTTTTTTATGAGATTTTGGCTCAAACAACATTAACATATTAGCAGTTAGGGTTAAAACTTGCAAATAATTAAATGTATACATTTACTGAATCAGATACTATTAAAGATAAATGATATGACACATACATATAAAACACATAATTCTTCTTCAGATTAAAGGAGAGGTTTGATTAAATGACATGAAGTAAATACATCTGTTATTTTTCATGGAATGATGCATACAATGTCAAAATAAGTTTCCCAAGAAGAAATCATATTCAGACTTTGTAAACAGAATGTTTTTTCTTTCTTTTTTTCTTTAGCCAATCAGAAACCCAGCACAGATATGGTTGGATGAAAAGGCAAGGTTTTTAGAGTTACAATTATTTATTTATTTATTTGACTTTTATTGGCTGAAGATCTTTCAAAGTGATATAAAATATTATTTGTGGTCAAATCCAAACGTATTCATTTTGACAGTATTCAGCTTAACCCTGTTTGGGTTTGTAGGACCTGTTTTCATTTTTTATCAAAAGATTAATTATACGATTAATTATTTTTTCAAACTCAGACTCATTGGCCTTGGCTCATTTTCTGTGAAGAACATATATCAGAACACATTTTCAATGACCACACACCGACACATTTATATTACACATGTTCGGGTCCACTGGACCCGGGGCTAATACAAGTGTGGAAATTGTAGGTCCTGTGTTACCTCTACTCTGTCCTCCTCCTGTCAGGGCCTGCTGTTGTGTGTGTGTGTGTGTGTGTGTGTGTGTGTGTGTGTGTGTGTGTGTGTGTGTGTGTGTGTGTGTGTGTGTGTGTGTGTGTGTGCGTGTGTGTGTGTGTGCGCGTGCGTGCGTGCGTGCGTGTGTGAGAGAGAGAGAGAGTGTGAGTGCTGTGAGTTTCTACCCCTGCCGTTCCCGCACAAGGTTGCAATTCTTAAATGTGATCTAACAAAGGTAAAGAGAAAATATTAACCATATGCTGTTTATATTGCTTGTAATTGGGATGAAGTAAACATATGTTGAGTATTTTAATATGAACACCACACAAGGGTTAATATGGTCACCTATATCAGCACTTGTGCAGCCAAATTATTTTAAAAATCACATAAATAATGGGAGATCGTTTGTTTGTGTTCTAATGATCTAGTTAATTGTTCAAATCTATCTGGAAGATCCAACTTGAAATTAAATGAAAGCATGGCACAGATGTACATCTGTACAGACCTTCCTCAAAAACTGAGTTGCAATGAGAATCCACTGTAAATAAAATGTCAGATGACATCTCGTCTACAGTTTCACAGAAGGTATGTGGGAGACCAGCTGGAGGAAGATTCTTCGGAAACTATTGAGACCAATATTGAGCTTTTTGGACATCTAAATAAAAGCCAAACACTCCACATCATCCGAAACACATGAATTATGGGGGTGGATGATTTTTTTGCAGCAGGGCCTGGAAGGCTTGTTAGGGTAAAGGGTGAATAAATGAATGCAATAAAATACAGGGAAATCCTGGAGGAAAACCTGATTTGTGTTCCTGCAAGACAATGACCCCAAGCATAGAGAACAAAGCTACACAAGAATGGCTTAAAAACAACTATTTTAATGTCCTTCATGGAGTGAGAGTCCAGATCTCAATCCAAATGAGAATTTATGGGTGGCTCTCCATGTAACCTGTCTGAGCTTGAGTAGAGTTGCAAGAAATAATGGGGGGAAAAAGTGCAGCAGCCAATAATGGAGACTTATCTGCACAGCATAGGCTTTTATCCTTATGATTTTTTTTTATTTTTATCAAGACTTAAAGTGCATTCAAGGTTTACATTCTATCAGTTTGTATATTTTCAGGGTATCAAACCCATGATCTTTGTATTGCTAGTGCCATTTTCTAACAGTCAAGCTACAGGAGCATCTAATAAATACTTCTTAGGGGGTGAAAACTTAAGCAAACTTGAATTACATTGGTTTTAATAATTGTAAAGATTTTGAAAAATTGCATATAAAATAAGTTGTCTGCTTACTGTGTCAAAAGGCCAAATGAAATCCCATGTGGTTAAATATTTAATATGGTTTCAAAATAAAATATTTTATAGACACAACTACCTGTATTCTAAAATCAACCCTTTTATCAACACATTTGGTTACCTTCCCTCTAGTGACAGGCGATTTCGATTCATCCCAATGATTCTAATATAGTATAGGCCTTCACTACAAAAAAAAAAAAATCTGATTCATTCAATTTATTCAATACAGAAACCCACACAAATTCACACAAATTATAAATATTCTCTCATTTCAATATATCATGGTCATCATAATATTCATATATCATAATATTTTCCCTCGTTTTAGTTAAATCATGGCCTCAAAATAGGTATTTGTTCACACAAAAAAATGTGTTAATATTGCCCTCGATTCAGTAAATCGTGGCCACGTTGCAATAACTAATTATTATATTCTAAACATGATTTAGTAAAACGTATTATATTGTGCGCACTACTTACTTAAATCAAGGGAACGATTTAGTAAAATGTGCTCACGCAAGTCGTGGGAATGAAATGTTAATTCATTTTTTTTATTTTTCCCACATGTCATGTGTGGGGCCTTGTAGTTCATTGGCCCCATTCTGTAGAATTCATTGTTGTGCCAGTAGGTGGCGACAAGTGTGTGTATTTTTTTTGTGTGTTATTGAATTGTTCAATCAATCTATTGATTCAAAAGATTCAACCAAAACAGGTATTTTATTACAATCTGTGTATCTCTAAGAGACACCAGAAAGAGTTCATAGATCCATTCACACCACAAAAGCAGATCTGTCATATTTTCCTTCTGTTTTGTCAGCAGACAAGATGTTTTTTTTTTTTTTTCATTTTCATTGCCGCTTCAAGTCTCAATGTCTGTCCTCGAATGCTAATCGCTTTTGTTACAGTCACTTCAGTTATTGAGCATGGAACGGTTTTCAACTTTTAAAATGATACTAAATTACATGTAGCCTACATTTTGAAGTGAAAGATTTAATACTAAATAAAACGTGAACCTAAAACTGAAAATGAAGAAGGCTCTTTTACTTTAAAATATTTGTCGATCATTATTGAAACTGTCCCATTAGTTTGAGAGGAGGTTGAGAATGAATTATATACAGAATGCACATACTTGAATGGCAATGCCGGTGTTTTGCAGTAAATTATTATTACCAATGTTACATTTACTGAGCATAACAATTAGCCCTATGTGAAACTATATAGTACAGCAGTCTTACACTATACAGTAAGTGGCTCTATTATAGTTTAGCATTGTTCAATTTCTAGAATTCACACATTACAAGCCCATGAACTGCAACAGCACCAGTAAATCTATAAACTGACTTGCTTGCACCCTCTGGAGAGTTATGCAATGACCTCATGGGTACTAATAACACACATAGCTCACTTTGCACAACATTTCTTGCAGATATAATGAGTTTTGCACAATATGGGCAGGATCAGCTCTATCTCTCCTGCCTCAACTGTAATGTTGACCACATTCATCCTGCAAGTCGTTTTTTTTTTCTAATAGCCATTAGTTGACCAAGGTTCCTTGACAATTTTTACGTGGGCAGTATTAATCTTCCAGCAAGACAAGAAAGGATGTATGTGGATTTACAATGACACATGCATCAACTTAAAAAAATAGCAAGTATGTCTCTTTTAATTGCATGTTAGTATTGTATTTTTGTCAGTTGCACAGACAGAAGATAAATTAGCAACACAACATCTGTGTGTGGTTTCTGTCACCTTCTCATCTCCTCCCCAAACTTCTCTGCCATTCACACTCACTGCTGAGGACTTCATGACCCACTTTTAAAAAACTCATTCTCCAACACCCCTGACATTCCCCACCACATGATCGCTTCACCCTTTCTGTTACTAACCTCATTGGAGACTCAGACGAGAACATACTCCAGCTTCTCACCAAATAATGTGCAACCACCCTTATATCTAACCTGGATAACATGTCCTACCAAGTCATCTGGAAAGGCTCACACCCTTCACTGAAGTACCACAGGAATCAGTGCTTGAACTCCATGTGTTCTCCGTCAGCAACGGATTGCTCAGCTCCATCACCCAATCACAGAGCTTCTTTTATCACTACTATGCTGATGACTCTCAACTGTACATCTCATTCCCCCTTCTTCTTCTGAATCCGCAATCTCAGTGTATATCATTGCATGACCCTTTGTCATCTTGAACTGGATGACTTCTCACCACCTCAGACACAATCTTCACTGAGCTCACATCCTCTTAAGATCTCGCTTACCAGATTTTTCATTTGAATGTCACAAAGTTAATGACTCCAGGTGTTGTTGTCTCCAGATTGCCGTAAACCAAGATGTCAAGCTCTTCTGTAGACTATATTAAAACTCCCTAATTTGGCTGCTTCATGACATAAGAAAAAAGAACCTTAGTCTAACAACTAGCCCCTCAGCCAGTACCAGATTGGACTATATAACACCCTCTATTCTGGACTACCAGTAGTTACTATATCAGTGGCCCTAGTTTTTCTTTATAACATATTTTACATTGAACATCAGTGCAGATTATGCATACAGTATTTGTACAAAAATGATATGTAAAAAAGTAAAAAAATAGATAATAATAATACTTTGATATATTATTATTTAATAAAATGTAAAAAAAAAAAATCTATTGTTTTTATGCATTATTTTATGATTATTTTTGAAGACGGTCATATTACTCAACCTGGACATAATGGCATGTGTCTAATTATGTGAAAGATGAATAGGTCAAAAGATTGATTGGATACACATCCTTTGACTTCAGTACCAAAAGATATGGAAATCATTTTCTCCTTTCGTTTGAAATAGTTCACAAACAGCGTTGCAGTTGAGACCAGCTCATTCAAGTCTGAGGCCTTGTCCACACTAATACGTTTTCGTTTGATCTTTTTCTCTTTGTTTTGACCTTTCCGTCCACACTGAGACAGCGTTTTTGTCAACAAAGACAGAGGTTTTTGAAAAAACGCACAAGTGGATACATTTGAAAACGCCGTTTTCGCTTTCTAGACTCTAGACCATATAAATATAATTTACAGAGATGCCTTATTAGTGGCTGTTTCTATGGGCCGCTATACATAAGCTGTCAGCCATATTGGAACAGTCAAAGCCACCGGTCCTTGAACATTCAAAAGCTGATTGACTGTCTGCAACTGTAGTCAGACACAAGTATGAATATCTATATCTGCAATACACTTCAGCAGATGATTTTTACACATTACAAGATGGAGTCAGCTAACACGACATTAAAAAGTTACCATAATAAAACTAAAAACATCAAAAAGTGATTCAGGAAACGCTGGATTTTCAAAAAGGCTTTGTGAAATTTGCAGCTCCAACGTTCTTGAATATACAGATGCATGCCAGTCTGTTATTGCAGGGACATCAACTTTACGTTTTTGGACCCCTTCACATGACGCGGAACAAAACGAACTGTGATTGGTTACGTTACATGTGTCACAGCCACGCCCTCATCATCACTCACTCCATCCTCATCATCACTCGCTCCACCCACTCGTTCACTTTCCCCTGAGTTCTATCACCTTCACCTGGCCTCTTCATCAGTCACACCCTTTATACTCCACTCTCACTCACCAGTGATTGTCTGGTCTCGTCAAACACCACTGACATACAGACTCATCCACGCTTCTCACCTCAGAGATTCTACTTACCTGTCGTGTTCGGTGTCTCCCATCTGCTGTCTTCAACCATCCGTCTGCCTTCCATTGAGAACCCTCGCGAACCCTTTCGCCAGCATCTACAACCAAGAGACATTGTTTACCTTTCAGTTAAGTCTTTGTGAACTCTAACTTCAAAGTATCTACTCACCATTGCATCCCGGATCTGTTGCACCTTGTTCAATAAACTTCAATTCAACTTACCACCTGTCTGCTTCCGTTGTATCCGTGACAACATGTCAGTCTAATGTCCTCTTGGGCGGTCCTTCCTTGACCATAAACACCTGTAATAGATTCCAGACCTTCTGCCATTAGCCTAAATCCTGAGTCCCGCAAAATAATCAGATTAATACTGGATGTCAATCGAGTAAAATAAATTGAATGGAAGTGTGTGGTTTCGGGAGCTTTCTGATTGGTTGCTCCGCCCACAAATGACTTCAGTCCATTGGGTAGGCTACACCTGTCGCTGTGTGGGGACATTGTTTGTGTTTTCTATTTGTTTTGTTCTTACTTATCATTTACAACACTGCAACAGTATATGTCCATCCAGGCACATTGAATTAGGGGTCTACACGGGTCCAAAAATTCGAGACCCGTAATGTGCTGCACGTAACCGACCCGGACCACTCTGGGTGGAGCAAGTTGAGTCTAAGCAGTAATTTTTCTAATAATATGAATTAACTGTCTTTTTCTTTAATTGTTCTGTTCCATTATTGTAGTTAATTTTTGTGATTTATCTGAGCCTAAATTTGGTTTTGTGTTGTTTTGATGCAGATTTCATGATTTGTGTCTGATTCAAAAGCTCTTGATTTGATATAGGTCTACTCATTTGTAAACATTTCAGGTAGGTTAATGTTACTTTTTCTGAAGAAAAAACCCTCTTCCAACTAATGCTGCAAACTACAGGGATATCTCATTTGGACTATCACAACAATGTTGAAGATTAAAATGAACAAACATACATAATTTAAAAGCTGAGACTTTGTTTCGTTGGTCATTGCTATTATTGGATTGGAGCTGCAATAATGCTCAGTGAACTGAAAGCAGCATTGCCTACACTAAATAAGATGTAAGAATCAATATGTAAAAATAAAATCAGTATTAAATCAGGAAATAAATATTTTCGACATAATAAGTGAGGATCCAAACTTGTCTGAATCAAGACCAAGTCCAAATGCTCCAGTGAAAATACAGTTCTCTTACGTAGAGTTCTCTCGTACTGCGTCGAAGAACGCTACGGGAAAGATATTTCTTTGTCGAGATTGAAGCCAAAAATTAATCCTTAATTTTGTAATATTGTAAAACGCTTTTCTGAAGCATACAACCTAGGCGGAGCAATACAGCTCACCCATTGGCTGCTCTGCCAGAAAAGCACAGCCTATGCGAGGCCAGGACGCTGACCAATGAGGACGCTTCGCGCCCTTCTGCGTCACCTCCCGCCCAAACAGGCGTGGCCTAGGCCTATAAATACGAGCATAGCTGTCTAACACGCCGATTTTCTTAAATTCACGAAGCTGCACGCATCGTTGGATTGGATTCGAGCCGCCACAGCCGTTTGGAACAAGCACCTCAGCAGGACGCGCCTCTTACCTGAAGCCGCTGGTCATCGCCGCCTTCAGCCGCCGTTCCCTGCTGCGCTTCTCCGGCGTGGAATATCCTTTACATTATGTGTGTGTGTTTTGTGTGTGTGTGTTCGCCGTCGCGTCACACAGTTTTTCCACACTAAAAGAGCCGAGCGTCTTTTTCAAGATGTCTCGCACCTCCTGTGGCTCGTGTAGAGCCCCGCTCAGCGACGGGGACCACGTGCTTGTGTTTCCTGCCTGTGAGTATCACGCAGCTTCAGCTCTCGTCGATGGCGGCTGCCATCACTGTGATTTGATGCCTACGGTGACTCTGCGGACTCGCCTGGCGTTCATTTACTGAAGCTGCACCCTTTTCCGCCCGCTGTAGTGCCGCGCCGTGAAAAGCGCCGTGCTCAGCGGAGCCCGGAACCTCCCTTCACCACGAGATGCTCGCCGCTGCTGCCGCTAGCTTCTCCGCCCGCTTCGCTCGACTCTCTGACCGACGGACAAGGGCCGCTGTGTGCCGCCGCGTCCGTCATGGATGAGGAAGATGAAGCCGTGTCTGTAAAGGACGACTGCTGTTCTCTCCTCGCTTCGGGTAGCGAGGGATGGGCGAGCTCCGAGGATCTCCCCTCCCCCGCCGCTCGTGAGCGTCGACGGAGAAAGACCAGCATCGATGCGCTTACCGGCTGGATGGCTGCTTTTCTGCAGAGGAACGTACGTTACCGTCCTCACGACCCGCGCCTTTTTCTTCCTGAATTCACGAGGAAATCGCGGAGTCCCGGAAAGCCCCGTTTTCAGCCAGGATGCGCATTTCTGCTTCGAGGAAAGCTACAGTGTTAAAATCCCGCCGCGGCCGGATTTCACTAAAATGTCTCGCTCGCACAGTCCCAACATTCGCGACCGTGCCAGTGTATTTTGCAGTCACCAAATCGGCATCAATGCCCGTTTGCCTGCACACAGACGCCGTTTTCACGACGCCCCAGGTAAATCTGAAAATGTATTTACTGGTGTCCCGGCCACGGCCGATGGTGTAATGTGTGTATCCGTAATGCCCACGACCTAGTGCCCATTCGTACACACAAGCACAGCCCTACACAATAGAGGGCTTGCACACATAAAATCGACCCGTGTCGGTTGTGCTTCACATGTAAGTTAGTGAACGTGCCCGCTTTTCAGTGCCCACAATCACTACACACTGCATGTCCCGTGGTTTCTGTAAAAACGAAACGAATGCACGGTCAGTCGGTTCTGATAGACAGTACTCTCTGTGCTACACGGTGTCCCGGCCACAGCCGATGATGTAATGTGTGTATCCGTAATGCCCACGACCTAGTGCCCATTCGTACACACAAGCACAGCCCTACACATACAGGGTTTGCACACATAAATCGACTCATTTCGATTGTGCATTATATGTAGTGAGCGTGCCCGTTTTCAAGCGCCCACAATCACTACAAACTACATGTCACACGGTTTCTATGAAACGAAACCAATGCACGGTCAGTCAGTTCTAATAGACAGTACTTCCCAGTGCTATAAATGTACCCGCGTTCACGCACCCACATTTATTCTCAAACATCCCGAGCCGTACGGGGCTCGCACCGCGCGCTCTCTCTTTCACCTGAGAGAGCTGAGAGCGCGCGCGGGCTGCCCGCTCGATTAAGCGCGCCCCCGCATCACGCTGCAATGGCGCCCATGTTACAGCACACGACTGCTCTCGTGTCGCCGCCATTTCGCGACCAGAGCCCGGTTTTTCAACCCGTGCAAGCACAGCCCTGAACAACGCAGGGTCTGCACACATAAAATCGGCTCATGCCGATTGTGTTTTACATGTAGTGAGCGTGACCCACTGCCAAGTGCCCACAACCACTACACACTGCACGTTCCGCGGTTTTCTGTAAAAACGAAACTAACGAACGGTCAGTCAGTACACAAAAACAGTGTTCCCGGTGTTATAAATGTGCCCGCCACCAAGCGCCCACGTTTATTCACAAACATCACGAGCCCTACGGGACTCGTCCCGCGCGCTCTCTCTCGACACAGAGAGCTGAGCGCGCGCGGGATGCATACTGTGTTAAACATGCCCCCCGCCTCACACGCCACGGCGTCCATGTCACATTACACGGTTGCTCTCGTGTCGCCGCCATTTCGCGACCAGGGCCCAGATTACATTCAACCCCTAGTCACACGTGCAGATGCATGGGAATGACTTCCCGGGGTCTCAGAATGGGTGCTAGAGACTATAAAAAGAGGCTATTCGCTACAGTTTCATCGACGCCCTCCCCGTTTCACGGAGAAAGTCGAAACTACGGTGAAAACAGAAGTAGCACATCTACTTCGAGCCGAAATAGCGAAGCTATTGAGCAAAGGGGCCATAGAGCCTTTATCTCAAGCTCAGAGCGAAGGGGGTCTGTACAGCAGATATTTTCTGGAACCGAAAAAGACGGGGGTCTCAGACCCATTTTAGATCTCAGGCATCTGAACAAAGCGCTGACAAAGCGAAAGTTCAGAATGCTCACGACCAGAGCTTTCCTCGCGCAGATTCGCCGAGGAGACTGGTTTATGGCAATAGATCTGAAAGACGCGTATTTTCATACAAATTGCGTCACGTCACAGGCGATTTTTGAGATTCGCCTTCGGGGGCCAGGCATATCAGTACACAGTCCTGCCATTCGGCCTGTCTCTAGCACCTCGTACATTTACAGTGTGCATGGACGCGGCGCTGGCACCTCTGAGACTCCGCGGCATTCGAATTCTGAATTTTTTGGACGATTGGCTGATTCTAGCTCAATCACCTTCAGAACGCATCCGCCACAAGACCCTAATTCTCGATCACCTCGAGTGCTTAGGTCTGAGAGTCAATTGGGAGAAAAGTTCACTGTTTCCCAGTCAAAGGATCTCCTTTTTAGGACTGGATCTGAACTCACTGTCTATGACAGCACAGCTGTCATCACAGCGCAGGCAAAATACTCTGCAAATGGCGAAATCCTTCCTCAGCGGCCACATAGTGCCACTCAGGAGATTTCAGAAAATGCTGGGCCTCATGGCCTCAGCCTCAACAGTGCTGCAGTTGGGCCTGCTGCGCATGCGCCCACTACAGTTCTGGTTGAGAGCGCGCGTACCGCGCCGAGCATGGTTACACGGTCGTTATCGCCTCAAGGTCACTCAGGAATGCATTTCAGCCCTGACACCATGGAGAGCGTCAGACTGGTACCGGTCAGGTGTAAGCCTGGGGACTTCCTCGAGCCTGAAGGTGGTGTCCACGGACGCGTCCACCTCAGGCTGGGGAGCACTGCTCGACGGCAGTCCGCTCTTTGGCCAGTGGTCAGAGCGAGCCGAACTACCGCACATAAACTGCCTGGAAATGATGGCAGTGGACTTTGCGCTGAGGCGCTTCTGTCCCCGGATAAAAGGACACCACGTCCTGGTCCGCTCGGACAACATGTCGGTAGTAGCCTACATAAACCGCCAGGGTGGCGTGAGATCCCGGAACCTATTCAGGTTAGCGGAACGCATACTGGTGTGGGCCCAGCACAACCTGCGCTCGTTAAGAGCAATGCACGTGCCAGGCCACTTGAACGTAGGCCCGGACAGACTCTCACGGAACAACGTTCCTACGGGAGAGTGGTCCCTACACACACAGACAGTGCGTCTGCTGTGGAAAACGTTCGGCAGAGCGGAAATAGACCTGTTTGCAAACCAGGAAAACGCTCATTGCCCAGAATTCTTTTCGAAGAGCGCGAACGCGCTGGCCAGAGTCTGGCCCCGCCGCCCGCTCTATGCTTTTCCTCCTGTCTCACTCCTGCCTCAAGTGCTGGAGCGTATCAAGGAGAGCGGATGCTCAGTACTGCTAGTTGCTCCATTCTGGACGAATCAGACCTGGTTCCCAGCTTTGATGCGACTGAAAAGTACTGCCCCGTGGCCGATTCCAGTGAGGAGAGACCTCCTCTCACAGGCCAAGGGCTCGATTCTGCATCCTCACCCCGAGCTTTGGTCCCTACACGTATGGGCCATAATCGGGTACCCGCTAACCTCCCAAGAGGAGTGTTAGACACGATCGAACAAGCTAGGGCTCCGTCTACTAGACGGCTCTACGCTTCCAAATGGTCGGTGTTCTCTGGATGGTGTTCAGATCAAGGTCTGTCACCACTTCAGTGTGGAGAACCGGAGATTCTCTCCTTCTTGCAAGAGCTATTGGATAAGGGAAGAACCCCATCCACGCTCAAAGTCTATGTGGCTGCCATATCAGCGTTCGTTAATCCAACGCTTGGCCGTTCACTAGGCAGGAACGACCTGGTGGTCCGCTTCCTGAGAGGCGCCAGGAGGTTAAACCCTCCAAGGCCTCCTTCAGTCCCCGTTTGGGACCTTTCTACAGTGTTGAACGCTATGAAAGGGGCCCCTTTCGAGCCTATTCACTCAGTTGACATGAAACACCTGTCTCTCAAGACCGTGTTTCTTTTGGCTCTCGCTTCAGTGAAGCGTGTGGGAGACTTGCAAGCGCTCTCAGTGAGAGCTTCTTGTATGGAGTTCGGGCCAAACGACTCTATAGTCGTATTGAAACCGAAGCATGGGTACGTGCCTAAGTCCCTCAACACACCGTTCAGGGCTCAGGTCATCTCCCTGTCGGCCATGCCGGCCTCAGAGGACGGAAATAGCTCCCTTTGCCCGGTCAGGGCATTAAGAGCTTACGTGTCCCGCTCCGCTGTTTTTCGACAGACGGAGCAGCTCTTTGTTTCGTTCAGCGGGCACTCCAAGGGACGAGCCGCAACGAAACAGAGTCTATCTCGATGGGTAGTGGACGCCATTGCGCTAGCCTACGCATCTAGAGGCTTGGAATGCCCTTTGGGCATCAGAGCACATTCCACGAGAGGCATGGCCTCTTCATGGGCTTGGTATAGCGGAATCTCGTTACATGATATCTGTATGGCGTCAGGCTGGGCCTCCCCGTCTACATTTATTAGGTTCTATAACCTAGAGGTTCCTGCGTTGCAGGCTAAACTGCTCTCGGTCTAGAAGACTATGTATAAGTGTTCCTGCCCCGCGCTGCGGCCCAGGTCACTTCAATGGTAATATGTACAAGTGCTCCTGCCCCGCGCTGCGGCCCAGGTCACTTCAATGCCTAATATGTATAAGTGTTCCTGCCCCGCGCTGCGGCCCAGGTCACTTCAATGTTTAAGCATCACTCACTGACAATGTGTCCCATGAGCATGCTATTACCCTTCATATATATCTATATTTACATATATATGCTATTATGCCTTAAGAGGCACTACTATAAGGGATGATGCTATTTTAGCCGCTCTCCCTATACTTCTTGGGGTAGGCGCTTGTATACCAGGGCGCGCGCGCCCTTAGGTGTCTGTGTCGATCCAAGAACACGCACGGCGGTTTGCATAGGGTTCCCGTAGCGTTCTTCGACGCAGTACGAGAGAACTCTACGTAAGAGAACGTACTCGGTTACTAACGTAACCTCGGTTCTCTCTAGGAGAGGGAACGAGTACTGCGTCTCATGCCGTGCGTGTCCACGCTGCGTCGCTTCATTGACGAAAATCGGCGTGTTAGACAGCTATGCTCGTATTTATAGGCCTAGGCCACGCCTGTTTGGGCGGGAGGTGACGCAGAAGGGCGCGAAGCGTCCTCATTGGTCAGCGTCCTGGCCTCGCATAGGCTGTGCTTTTCTGGCAGAGCAGCCAATGGGTGAGCTGTATTGCTCCGCCTAGGTTGTATGCTTCAGAAAAGCGTTTTACAATATTACAAAATTAAGGATTAATTTTTGGCTTCAATCTCGACAAAGAAATATCTTTCCCGTAGCGTTCTTCGACGCAGTACTCGTTCCCTCTCCTAGAGAGAACCGAGGTTACGTTAGTAACCGAGTACGTTATATGTTGTGATCGTTTGGAACAAATGAAACATGGCCCCTTTAAGAGATTGTTTTTTTTTGCGACGCCATATCTATCTAGCATTGTGCGATGTTGAGAGAGAAGCTCGATGATTAACGACGTTATATGGAAAAGAGTCCTAGCAGGTGTCTTTTTGGAAATATAATACTTTAATCAACACACTCACATGAGTTATTTATGTAATACATACAACATATGTATGCGTCTATAACAGTTAGACTTTGATATTTTTTGACACTAGTGTGCTTATTTTTTTAGGGATGCAAATGGATTGTGCAGGTGAACACCAGAAAACCCTAGGCCTACGAATGAACACCAGAGGATTGGGTAAGTCAAAATAATTAATTTGATCTTGTTTTAAAGTATATTTCAGTATGTTTTCTGGTTAGAAAGACATAGTTAATGAATTGTGTAAATAATATTTTAAAGCACACTCTTGAGTTTCAGATATCATATTAACATTAACTCAAATATAATGTTATGAAATATACATAATCATGTAGGCAGCCTTTTCAATAGCATATTAAATAGCCCTTAAACTAAGAGTGGTTTCACACTTGGTCCACTTCAAGGAGTTAGCTAGGCCTATGAGTTTGGTTCTTTCAAAGAGGACTCAAGTATGAAAACACTCTAGCTTCCCCACCATCAAAATAGGAATGTTGGCACGTATGTATGTGAGATTTAGATTGAGAATTTGTATGATAGTGTTAGATTTATCCTCTGCTGCATTTATTTTCTCCATTTGAAGAAAGGTTTTTATACAGTGGTGGGGTCAAATTTGGCTAATGGGGTATTTTATGTTTGAGGCCTTGCTTTGCAACTGCTCCAATCTGTCCTGGTGAATGGCATTTACAGTATGTGGCTTGTGTACTATTGGTTAATTTAGTAGGAAAACTACAACCTAAGTATTATGATATAACATTGTTTTGATTATGTTCTAGATTTTTTTTTTTTTCAAGCTATAGGGCCTAATTGTTAACGTTATTATAGTGCTGGGTCTGGATGGTTGGAATTTTAAATATGAATGGCTTTCGGTCTCTCGCTGGTCGGATATATTGAAAAGAATGCTGATTTTTAGAAGGCAGCTGTCTGACTCTGAAATGGCAAACTGGAACATGGTTTGTGTTACATTAGCAACACATTATTAGCTGTCTGATAATGTTGTCGAGCTAAAAGCTAATCGTATCAATTACCATAATACATACTTACAGCTGTGTAAAAATATATAAATTATACAAGCTCATAGCTATTGGTAAGAATTATTTTATTTATAATTATAATTGGCTTAAATAAAAAATTCTGACAGTGAGACTTGGTAACCACAGGTAAAACCATGCATGGCTACTCACTCACTACCACTGTATAAATAAATGCCTAAATACTGGTAAAAACTATACACACACTGAATTATATATTCCTCTACCCACCTAATAAATCTAATGCAATATAAATTACTATAATATATAGTAATTCAATATAAATATTCCACATTTCTGCCCAAACTATGGTAAATTACTACAGTACATTCATGGTAAATGTTTGTAAGGGTAGTGATTAGGGGATTTAAAGTCTTCTAACTTCGTTCATGACACAATGTTTCTGCTGTTTACCTCATCAGTCGTGTTGGGAATGTAGAGGCTGTTTCATCCGATTTAAAACTACTTTAATCATTGAATGGTTTGTAACAGAGACAGGTGTGTTGAATTGAACCGCTTCTCACTAGATGTCTCACCGCGGTTTAATAATAGTGTCCGGGACGGGGAGTAAAAGCTTGCGGTCCGTTATCCACTGGGCCGTGCTGTGAAATTCACAGTAAACTCGTGAAACTGAAAACGTTTCTCGGCTCAGTCTAAGCGCTCATGGGTACGCATATTGCGTATATCTGTACAGCTGCAGTCGCCACTGCGGCCACGCGCATATCTAAACAAATTTATCCGCACCGGCAGGAGGGAGGTTGGGGCCGGATGGAGATGCTTGAATAGCCCTGCGTTAAAGGATCACCCTTCTGATACATCGACTTCTTAGACGACCCTGAATAAATTTACTTTATTTTTCTTCTTCTGAATCAGTTTCTGGTTCAAACAGTAGGCTATGACTGAATTTAACCAGTATTTCCACTTGCCATTGTGTGGATCAGGTAGTCCGAGCTGGTGTGATTGAGTGGATGCGAGGACTAATTTGCCTGCGTAAAGCAACGTTGTAGTTATATTCAAGATATTTTATGATGCAATTGACCGTTCGCAAAAGCCACACCCCTTAGTTATTGTTACTACGCCCGTCAAACAATTGAGAACATAGCCATGGCTGAGTTGAGCTCCATACATTAAGTGATTGGTTTTGGAGTAATGCAGCAGACATATCCTCCAGGGCACGACAGAAAGTATAGACAGAATAGTGCACGGGAGCACATGCACAAAACAGTTTTGTAAAATTATATATCAATAATTTTTATTTGATCATATATAATTTTACAAAACTGTTTTGCACATGTGCTTCCGCGCGCGCTATTTCAGTCACAACACTGCAATCAGAGGACGCGCTAAACCATCAACTCTCGATGCTGTTCTCTTCATTCATAACTCGTAGCCTACTGAGAAGGATATATTTGTGTAAATAGTTGTGTAAATAGTTGTGTAAATAGTTGTGTAAATAGTTGTGCAACTGCGCGAACTTTATGAAGTTTAATGCTTGAGTTCCAGAGGAATTTGTGACTCTGTACCTGTTCAATCACATCAATGTTTCGTAATTAGTTAGTCCGTGCTTTTTCTCTTTTTTTCTCGTTTGCTGACTGATGAGGGGGCCGCAGTGCCGTAGTGAAACGGTGTTTGTACATTTAGCCTATTTTTTAATTATAGTTGCAAGCAATCATAAAATACAGCATATGAAAAATAAAAATAAAAGAAAAAGGTGAGAAACGGACCTCAGGTCGGGCTTAAAATATAACCGTAATGTTCGGGTCAGGTTAAATTATTTCGGGTACGGGCCGGGTTCGGGCTTAAGTTTTAAGCCTGTGCAGACCTCACTGCCATAGGTTTGACGGAGGTCCTTCTCCTTAGTTACAGTTGCTGAGCTAGGATTGGACGATAACCGTTCGAGGGCGGGGTTTTGCGAACGGTCAATTGTATCACAGTTTATTACTGACTGCAGAGGCAAATTAAATTAAAATGTCACTCGATATAAGAATACTAACCTCCTCCCCCTTTTTTTCTAAATTTTACTCTTGATCCTGATCTTGTTTGATTCACTTTTGTGCATACTAAACATCGATTTTCGTCATATAATTTCCCCTTTTTTCCCTAAAGGTCGAACAAAAGAAATATTTGTGTGAAATAGGTCTGTGTCTTAGGCATGATTTTATATTTACTGTATTCAGTGTATTATGTTGCATAAGAGAGCACACAACAGAACGTCTCTTGTCTCTCTTATTGAGATGCTGGAGTCAGATGTGTATTAAAATTGAATTGACAGACGGGGAGTACAAAAACCAGTGACATTTGAGGAACCTTTGATTTTGTGACAACGTAGTTTGCAGGGCTTTTGACTGCTCTCCAGGGAAGATCCTTTGCCAATGCCTTGCTCTGAGTTCCACAAGCATTCCACAAGCATGTGAGCACTTGAGACGTTTTTGTGTGTGTCCCTTTAAATGCAAATGAGCTGGCGCTCCTGGACCCCTTTCAAGAAGAGGGTATAGCTTCAAGATCTTATGCTCCGGCATACCCGTGATAACAAAACTGGACGATCTCATGCACTGAATATGTTAGAAACTGTCAGTAGCTGTGTTCAGGCTTCATGTTCGAACTGGAGATGGACACTGATGGAGAAGATGTGACAACAACATGTATTTAACTATCTTCAAGTCATCGATTAGCATGTTACGTCATGATAATATATAAATCGCTCTACAGCTGCTCGTGTGGGAACTGTTGTAAGATGCCTACAGAGCCATCTAGAATATATGCTGCATGGAGATAGTTGTAGATAGTTTAGCTTGTTTGCGGTTATAACTTATGTTGTCATATTGCTTTTATGACAGGCTATTGCATTATTGTTATGTACTGTATTGCAAAATAGGTGAAAAGACTATTGTGACTACTGTACCGGTTGCACACCGGACGAGAAGCGCAGCGCCACATTTTTAAAATTTGAACACATTATTTTCTATGAAAGTACTCACAATTCTCAATTAACTCAGTTAACGTACGCCCTGAGTTAAAGTGTCCAGACTGCAGACTCAGCAATGATTTAATTGTAATTTAATTGTACCGTACAATCATAACAAAGTACATACATGATCGTAGTTTCATAATGTCCTTAAACGTAACAATATTGCTGGCCATAAACTGAGAAAGTGAGCGTCGGGTGTGCGTTACCTCGAGTTTTCCTAGGCGCGGCGCGACACTTCGCTTCTCGCCCGATGTGCGACCCCCTGTAGTGTTGCTGAATACATCGTACAACTCCAGCTGCTACAGGACGCAGAAATGGCGGACTCTGTTCTCACACACATTAGACACACAGGAATTTTGCATAATAATGTTGATTAACTATATTAAACGATATAAATATATATCTTGAGTATTGGCGGCATTTTAAATGCATTTTAGTCTGTTGCCCTGTCCAAATACCCACCTTCAGTCTTTGCACTTGACCACTTGTCTACTTGCATGACTTATTTCTTGTATTTGTCCCATGTGTTCAAGTAGGTGTGAAGACTGCAAGTGTGTATAGAACTTTTGATTACCGGAGGGGACACACTTATAGTCTTGTGTTAACAGAGCTTTTTTTATTTTTAAATAATCTTTTAAATGTCTGTTCAGTAGTCGCTATGCAACTAACATACGCGCACTAGTGTAGCCTACTAATTACATCACGTAGTGTATGCATGCACTCTCTAGGTGTGTTTTTGTAAAGTGAGGGAAGCACTCGATAATGTCAGATTGCACATTGTTAAATCAACATCACGATATTACCGTAGACAATATATATCGCTGCTCAATCACAGATGCAGAAAAGCTGATTATTTCATTTATATAGCAGTCTTATTGCACTTCAATATTCACAGACCATTGATTTATTGTACAGCTCTACTTCTGATTATTTCATCCATCCATCAATTTGTGCGTTTTACATGACATCTGCATAGTCCATTTTCATGACTGCATTCCAGGATTCCCTCTGCATCACAGAAATCATACGGTCTTAATACCTTTATCTGCACAGAGGTATGGTGTTCGAAAATATAGGTGAACATGTTTCCTCCTTTTGCAGCCTCTTTGCGTCCACATATTGTGCAAATTGTATATCTATCCTTGAGGACATCCGTTAGTTTTTTTTTCTATATCCAAAGTATTCCCATACTGAAAATGTTAACTTCTTTTTCAGCGGGGATACAGATTAGAGATAACAGGCACTGTCTCTGACATCATCTCCGATGTATGTGTGTGGGTGGAGCTAATTGAGCAATTAAGCAGTCAATTGGAAAGAAGTTGCTTATGCGCAGCTGAGATTCACCATCTGAATGACCATCCGTACGTGTTCATACCGCGATGCATCGGCATACCGGTATACCGTTACAATCCTAGATATAAAATTAATGATCTTATCAAGTGAATTTTTTAGTTTTAATGTACCCGTCTTAAATCCTGGTGGAGAAATGTAGTGTTTTCTGACCTACATGCTTCTGCTGTACAATAGCAGACCATCTTCACTTGAACCCAGGTTGAGTCTCTCATTGGGGTGAAATGTGGCTCAAGGCATCTCTGACTGTTAACAGCTTCTCTTTGGATATCAAAGTGTCTGTTAAGTCAGGTGTGAGGCTCACAGATGATTAACCACTCACGTGGCAGGTCTGGATATTGGAAGCCAGGCAGAACTAACAATACCACTGATCTCTGTGGGCCAATTAGTCCTTTAAGTTCTCATGTGAAATGCCTTCATGAAAATATGGAAAATACAGGGCTCCGGCGGAACATCCAGCTCGTGGGACATCTATCGGACCAGTGCTGCTCGCTCTCATGACAAGCACCTCATATTTTTTTCCAGAAAGCTTGTGAGAATTTGCGTATAGAATGTTATGCTTTATTAGGTATAAAACTTTTTACAATGTATAGCCCTCATTAATTCAACTTTTTATCAGGTGGCTTTTATTCTTCCAGGTATTCGCTGAATTCTGAACTTCATCTGACTTTGGCTTTCATAATTTGCTGCATAATATGTGTGTAAAAGTTACAGAAAAACAATGTGTTAATGAGAGCGTGTTGTCATTATCCCAATAGTCTTTCTGAGAAGATCGGACACCTGTTCACTTCCTCCCCTGTGACTGGTTCTCAGTGAGTAATAAGTTAGTGAGAATGTTTATCTAGCTTGATGTGGCCTTGGATTATGTGTATGTGTGTTCTTTGCAGAGGGTGAGTGGGCAACTCTGGCGAATTAGCTGAAGCACAAGAGAAAAACAAGTGGAGCGTGTAAACTCACTGGCAGCACTCATGAAAGGGACAGTTCTTTTCTTCCAGTGCTATTGTGCTCGTATGCTTTTTTGTGAAATAGAGAATCTCATCACAGAACACTGTGGGCCGAATGTAGGAGTTGGCCTCGACTGGCTTTGTATATATCTAAAACACAGTTATATGATTCACTAACTTTGATTTCTTCTGTTTCGGGTAAGATGAATCAGCTTAGGTTGAATTTACCAGCGAAACACGTTCTTTCCCAAAAAGATAATTATCCATATAGGATATTTACACACTGAAATATTGACGTGTAGACTAATCAAATTTCATTAAAAAAAACTGCATGGATAGCAGTGCTATAAAAGGTTCAGCATGAGTCTGTTAAATATATATGTTGCCTAGCAATACAACCTCTCTATTAAGTTGTTGCTTTTAAAGAAACTTATGTTTTGGAAGGGCCAATTAGCTGCTGTTCGTTTATTTTGGCAATTGTACTGTCAGACTCGCACAACCTGAAAATGTGGCTCAGAATATGCATGTTGCTATGCATCTGTGAAGCTCCTCAGTGGGAAAAACATGGCATGGCCAAGCTTTGATCAACTGAGCAGCTATCAGGTTTGTGTCTTTAAGACTCCCATCCTTGAAAGGGATACTCGGCACCCATACGGTGTGCATTAGCAATTTAGATCTGACAGGAGAAGTATTCTTCTGGATTTTGCATCTCAAAGGCGTGTTTTTTTTCAGCATCTTTTGCTGTCTGTCCGTACGCCCGTCCTGTCGTCCTTATTTTTCAGCTTTGAAATGGTCAGTAGTCTGTGTAAACCTACATGCTGAGGAGAATTACTCACTGACTATGAAGAATAGATAATATGCCCAATTCTATTTTTGTGGTTCATGTTCAGAGTGACCAAATCCTACATCCATCTCCCATTCATTAATCTAGTCTCAATTGACTACAGGCTTTTTGCAAATTCTTCTATCACAGGGAAGTGCTTCTAATAAAATCTGCAACCAGAAGTTCTATTGATCGTTCTAAATGTTAATGTCCAATGAGTATAGCCGTCAAATATGTCACTATTAAACCAGCAATAAAACATGCAATATTGTATATTTACCAACAGCTGTTCGGCTGCTCTTACAATAGGCAGAAATCGCCACCCTTTATGTTCCTTGGCACAGGAAATCTATTGATCCTCCAGCAAGAACAAAAAATATACACAGAATGTCAAGAGACATGCACCCTTAATGATGTTTTTGATCTAAAAGGGCAATAACAATGCCAACATTGCCCCCTTCAGTGCATGATATATCTTCTTTTCATACACAGGCACTAACAAGCACACAACAAAATCTCCACTGGCAGAAGGAGGAAAACATCAGCTCTTTGAGTTTCACTGCCTGAATTGCAGAGGGTCTAAGCTTTGTTATTGTACTATAATACTCAATAAGAGAACATCTAAACTTGGGCACCAGCGCAACATTGTTCTCACAAGAAAAAACTATTCTATGGTTATTATTTTCATCTAATATTTTGAAAGGTGCATCATTGCCTCCATTTTATATTCCAGGGATTACCTGTTTTGTAATCTTGCAACAGGGGTCTAATATACGGACTTGTTATACAGTATTTTCTCTAAATAAGGGAATAACAATAGGGATGGACTTTTGGCTCAGAGCCAGTATGACTTTTGGGCTACTTGACAGACCTTTGGAACCGGTGCTGTACTACCACTGAAAATCTTAAAGCTACACTGTAATTTAAGTCGAATGGCAGAAGCCATGTTGAGTCTCCATCTGGAAAATACATTAGCCAAAGAGGGACATACAGTACCTGGAAATTCAAGCTTTGCCTTTCGCGTTTTTACACTCGGTGGCACCGTGACGAATGCGAGGGGAAGATTACTTGCGACTGCCGGCAGATAATACGGCCACCGTAGGAGTTAAAACGCCCTCGGAATGGGAGCGGCTAGAAAGTAATATTCAGTTGGTAGTCATATACAATTTCACCGCTAGATGGGAGAAAATCCTACACAATGTAGCTTTAAGCTTTGTCTGGTACGTGCATTTCCATGCATTGCAAACTTAAATGTTTGGTTTTCTGTTGTGTTTTACATTGATTGTAGTTGCAAATTTGGTTGATCTGTTACCAAGATAATCTCGCTGACAGACATGCAATTTTGTTAAAATTGCAAAACCGGCTTGTGATTGTCTTATAAGTAGGGTTGGGTACCGAAACGCGGTGCCAATAGGGAACCAGTTCAGACGTAAACGGTTGTAACGAAACCAAATAAGAACGCAAATTTTTGTGCCTGATTTCTGTGCCTGACTTTTTTTTTACCGCCCCCTGTGAAACATCATTCATTTAGTTAGTTTTTTAAATAAGAGACGATCTAGCGCTGAAATGTGTTTTTTAAATCAAGTGATCAAAGTGTTCGTTGCCGCTGCGATCAGTGGCGCGGATACAGTGTTTTCTCTTGTCTTCACTCGGACCCGCGCTTCAATCCGTTGCGGAGACTCCCTATTCGTTTCGGTGAAATCACAAAATATAATGCACACAAACGTGTCCATGCTTGATTTACAACCATTGATGAGCATAATCTGTTTTGATGAGAGAAAAAAAACTGTACGAATGCGGATTAGTACCCAGAACCTCTGACACGCTTGACGGAAGTTCAAGTTCAGCAGGCTGCCAGTGTCTCTATAGCACGCAGTGTGTTTATCGTGCAATTTATACTCGAAAATGAGTTTTTATGTGCATATGATACGCCGTTTTCGCGTGCATTTGATACACACTTCATTGCGTGTAATACACACGCATCCCACACCACTAATTCTACCCAAACGTATAATACACACGCACCCCACACCACTACTAAACCTACCCTAACCAACCCATGTGTATGCTATGCACGCAACTAATTTTCGCATATAAATTACACGATAAACACACTGCGTGCTGTAGAGACGCATTTAGTGTGATCGGGTTGCGACATCAGATGATGATAACAGCAGCCGTTCCTCTTCGGGTAAGTCTAGTAGGCCTATTTTAATGCCAACTGCAAATCTTGCATTTCAAGTAGGCTAGCAAACACTGTTGCCATTCAACAGCGAGTATGACAACGTGTACAAAATGTTTTAACAAAGTTCCAACACTTCTTTATACGAGGCTGTAGGCTACGGTGTGTGTTAAATATTTCTGCTCAGTGTCAGATATTTCTCTGCTTAAAGTAAGTCATAATATGTGAAGACAAAATGTTGATCTTAACTTAAAGGGTTAGTTCGCCCATTTAAGACATGAAGTTGTATGCAATCCTTACCAGCACTATAGTGCATACACACTGACCCACTCTGTGGTCATCTCCCTGGTCAGAGTTCTGGCCGCTGGAAGTTTTTCAAGAAAGTAGTCCTGGTTAGTTTCCGGGGCCTCAAAACTGTGCGTTTTACGTGAAAAAAATGATTTGCGTTTCAAAGCTTGATTAATTTACATCACAAAAAACACTCCATACAAAATTCATACCTCAGTTTTAATCGGCACTATTTTCTTTCCATTTCTATCAATCCGCGCTGCTGTCAATGTCAACAGTGCGCACGTTCCGATCAGCTGTTGATAGCACGACTCGCTGACAACATGTCTGATTACGAAACTTCTGATGATGAAACCAATTTTAGCACTATGTCAGACGGAATGTGGTTGGGGATGTAATCGTCTTCGCTGAAGTGAGCACTGCACACACGAAAATCCTTGATTCTGGATATTTTAGCTCCCGCAGAGTAGCCGATGGCAACCAGCCAAAGCTGTCTCATAGCTATATCCGAAACAGGAAAACGATGGAAACTGAACAGTGATACCGGCACATTCTTGTGGTCACAACCTGGGAATTTACAAGTTCGCACCATTGTTAATTTTCTACTTTTTACGTCGTTGTCATTCGATTGTGTAAACACTATGGAACAGCTGATCGGAATTTGCGCACTGTTGACGTTGACAGCAGTGCGGATTGATAGAAATGGAAAGAAAATAGTGCCCATTAAAACTGAGGTATGAATTTTGTCTGGAGTGTTTTTTGTGATGTAAATTAATCAAGCTTTGAAACGCAAATAATTTTTTCACGTAAAAATGCACAGTTTTGAGGCCCCGGAAACTAACCAGGACTACTTTCTTGAAAAACTTCCAGTGGCCAGGGAGGTGACCACAGAGTGGGTCAGTGTGTACTATAGTGCTGGTAAGGATTGCATACAACTTGATGTCTTAAATGGGCGAACTAACCCTTTAAGTGTTTTACATCAGTAGCCTATTAAACGGTGCAATTTTTCATTTAATCAGAAAATCTATAAATATTTAAGTTAATATTGTGTCAAGTTTGGCCCTGTAAATAAAAGGGTATTATTGTTTGACAAAGTGTGTGCGGTTTAGTTTTCTTAAGTACCGGTTCAAGAACCAACCCTTTCACGCATATTGGTCACTACAGTGGACAGCTATTTAAAAAGCATTTTCTTGAATTTGCACGGGTTTTGATGGTAAAGTTGCACATCAAACTCTTCAGTGGACCCTGGTGTATCATCCTATACATTGCAACCAAGTTGTAAGCCGTTGTGTTTTGATTTTTTCCCCCTCCAAACCAAGATGGCCGATGGTCAGTCAGACATGCCAAGTTGCTCCGGAATATCCACCCATTCCTTCTATCCTAGGAGACTTATGTAGGTAAAAAAAATATTGCAGCATCAAGCAATATCTAATGAGTCATATCACAGGAACATTTTCCAAGTTTTGATTTTAGATTGGGAGAAAAATCTGATTAATCACCTGTTCACTATAGTGGACCTCATGCATCCAATGGCTATATTTCAGCTACAATTCATACTTATACTGTGAATATTGTTTTTGAAAATACTTAATCTGCAGTTACTTTTTTTACTGTTAATTCATGTATTTGTATTATTAGAATGTAATTTTCATTGACATTGAAAAAAGTTATGTGATTACATTATGTGTGTGACTTGTAATGCATTACTTTACTAATTTAATCAAAAAAGTAATCTAATTACATAATGCATTACTTGTTAGATCAAAAAGTAATCTGTTTGCGTAATGAATGTTGCTTGTAATGCATGCATATACTCGTAACATCAAAAGTAATCTGATTATGTAATGCATGTTACTTGTAATGCATTACTTTACTCGTAACATTAAACACAAATCTGATTATGTAATGCATGTTACTTGTAATGCATTACATTACTTGTAACATCAAAAAAGTAATCTGATTATGTAATGCATGTTACTTGTAATGCATTACTTTACTTGTTAGATCAAAAAGTAATCTGATTAGGTATTGCATGTTACTTGTAATACGTTACTTGTGAGATCAAAAAGTAATCTGATTGGGTAATGCATGTTACTTGTAATTCGTTTCTTTACTCGTAACATTAAAACAAATCTGATTATGTAAAGCATGTTACTTGTAACACATTACATTACTTGTAACATCAAAAAAGTAATCTGAATGCGTTATGCATGCCCCAACACTGCTCATTTCAGATGAGATTGAAAAAAAACGTATCGCTAGGTTTTCTCAGAAGAGGGCTATGCTAAAAATGTGTCCATCTTGAACATAATCAGAATTATCAGCTAATAAGTGTAAATGAACATACTCTGGTGCACTGGAGGAAGCATCTGAGTGGTTTCCACAGTTGTACCTTGAAAGGCTGAAGAAAATTCTGATGGAATCATATCCTCATGTTCTGATATCACAGATAAGCGAAGTGCAACTTGTAAGAAGTTCAATTGCCTTTGCAATATTTCGGATTTATATATTTTTAAATATATTTTATAGTTTTCACATGATTTTATATAATTGTATTGATTAGTTTGTTAAATACACATACTTTATCTGTTTGATTATTGTATTATGTTTAATACAGTATCTCTTTAGTTTAAACCATAATGCATGCTGTCCACTCAAGTGGACATCTGAAAATCTCTTTGAAAAATGTGCAAAAAAGATATAAATAAAATAAAATCTTGTTTTTCATGCCCTAAGAGCAATAAAAACACATAGGAAAAAAATCTTGACTGAGGTTATCATAATTCATGTATGAAAGGGTTAAGCACCGGAACGGTTTAAAAAATACAGAGGTACTGGTATCGGATAAAACCCAACCAATACCCAACCCTACTTATAAGCATAAACTAGTGCTGTCCAATCAATTAATTGCGATTAAGCGCTTCTAACATACGTTTTTGTTTACATAATATGTGTATGTAGTATATGTATACATATATGCGTATATATATATACATATATATATATATATATATATAATGTATATGTTTTGAGTGGTATGTTTGAGTACTTTATTAAGGAGTTAAGTTATGGTTGGAATTTAATAATTTCACAGCTTTTGCAATATTTAATGTAAAGAAAAAAATTAAGAATCTTTAAGTTAATGAAAAATATAAATATAACTGGCAAATATAAAAATACTTTACTCATTATTTTTTTTTATTAAATTGTGGCCAGTGAAAATAATGGCAGGGGAAGTTATACTATAGTCTGACTGAGATGAGGGAAAAAAATCCTTCTTGTTTATTCCTCTGAAGAGATAAATTCTTTGTTGAACCTTTAAATAGCTTAAATCAACATTTGTATAAAGACTTGCCTTGAAACAACCCGTAACATTTAGAGGGTAACACTAGAAAGACTGGGTGAAAATGTTACCATTAATTAACGGTAAAATGTTTTCATCCGTCATGTAACACATGAGAAACCAACGTTTTTTTTCTTTGACAACAACAGTCTGTCCAAGTGGCGGGGGGTGTTTGTGAAAGCTGCGGTGCCATGACGAGATTGTCTCCCATAATTGCTTCGTTAAAAGCATTTGCTTTGTGTATACTAGAGTAATTAAGCAGTTGGAATTTTACATTACACAAGTGAAAATTAACAAAGAGCACATCTGGGTGTCCCTTAGGTTTAGTCATTAAAAAGCCCATTATTTTTTAAATTACTTTTTCAATCTTTTGGCTCCTTTAATCCGGGACTATTTCCCAATAGGCAGCTCCTGTTCCTTGCTTTTGAATGACTCCTGTTGGATAGTTGAACATTTAGAGATCTCATCGCCCAAACCAGCTGTGTTTCTCCCAGCCAAAGCCCATTTCGAAGACAAACAAGGCTTTCGTAGTCTGGGAGCTGACTGTCAACAGTGAAAAAAGCTGTGTATGTGCGCCATGCATGACTCATCAACTGCTACCGCACGGACTCTTCCCACCTTACAGCGCTCAGCTGAAACTTTGCTCACAGGGGCCACTGTTTCAAGCTTTGCGGTTCAGTTTACCTCTTGATAAACCCAGTCCATTTTGCATGCATTACACAGTGATTAGCCGGTCTATAGAGTGAGACATATTTCAAGTGAGTGAGGAAACAGAAACTCTCACTGAGATCTGAGAAAATGTTCTTAGGATTTCCATTTATTTAATGTGTTCGAGTGAAGGATCTGTTTGAACCACCAATAAATCAACAGCGCATCTAATTAACCCAATGCTTATTTTAGGGTCGACAGCTACAAAACCGTTGATTCGTTTTCTCTTCTTTTGTTTTTCACAATTAAAAAGAATCTGTGGCAATTTCTGTGGCTCCGAAACAGTGATCATACTGTACGTTGTAAAGTGAGAGAGGTTCAAATACGGCCGTTGTACAGTCTTGCGACATAAGATAGTCTGCAATAATTTTCTTGCATTGTCTTGCGGATTTTGTTCTATGCTGGGTTTGTATTTAAGTTCAACAAACATAAAACAAAAATGAAAATTCTGTTATTTATTCATGCCATTCAAAACCTGTTTGACTTTGTTCTGTGGAGCATAATATATTTTGAGAAATCGTTTTTTTGTCTGTACAATGGAAGTCAATTGAAACCAAGACTGATAACCAACATTATTCAACATGTTTTCCCCTCCCCACGAGTGAAAGTCATTCAAGTTTGGAACAATATGAGCGTGAGTAAATAATGGCAGAATTAATTTTCCTTTGATCCATCCCTTTAAGTGTTTGATAATGACCAAATGTTTTACCTCTGCGGTGGTTGGGACATACAGTATGGTACTTGATAGTGGCAAAGCAATATTGTGCTTCAAAATAAAAAAAGCATTGCTCTCACAGCAGGTAACAGGGCCACAGTTCTACAGCACTTCAAGTTTCAAACCTGTGCTTTAACAGTAATGTGTTCTGGATTGCACCATCTGTTCTTCACAATGTCAAGTTCACCTCCATTTTTTTTGGCTGCTCTTACTCGCCCTGCTGTCTGAACATACGTAAGTGTCTATCTTTAGTTTTGAATTATTTTGCTACCCAGTGTTATAGCTTTAACTTAAACAGCTCCTTTCAGCTTCAGCAGATGTGTAGACAAAGGCCAATTCTCAACTTCCAGCTTGCTCTTTTTGTAAAATAGGTATGATTTCCTAAATATGTAAGGGATAATGTACATCCAGCCGGTTGTCCACTTAAAATAAACTGACAGGGTGATGAGGACCCCAACTTGAAGCAATCCATCAGCCTGAAGGGGATTATCCCGCTTATTACATGGCTACTTGCCACATAAGTAAATAATTAGACACAAAATATTGATCTGAGTTTAAATATTTTAAGTCTTTAAATGCAAAGCATCCGATGAGAGACATTTAAGTAGGGTCGGGCATCGTTTTGATTTGAACGATTCCGATTCTTCCTTTCGATTCTTGATTTCGATTATTTGAGGGGTGGAGTCAAAACATGTCACAGGCTCATTTCACAGAGAATTTTTTTATTTTGATTCAATAATGAGTTTTAGTTTTGGGAGCTGCAGCCCATGTGGTAGAAAATTGCCCATGTGGTCAGCCCACCAGACCAAAAAACATATTTATATATGCAGAACTTGCACCCTGGTCTGGACTCTCTGGACATACATAAACTAACTCAATGCATTAAAAACAGTTCTTGTTCTGAAATATGAGCATGTCTTCTCAGGCAGTATCCGTGAACGTTCAGCACTACAATCACTTACCTGATTTTGACGAGGTAACGTTGGTAAGCGCAGGGTTGCCCGAGGAGGACGAGCCAGCACGTCGAACACGCTACACTCATAGGCATAATTTGCTGGTGGGACATGTCCCCACCACTTTTTGCCAGGGTCGATATTGTCCCAACCACTTTTTAAAACCCCTCGCGGCACGAATGTTCCAAAACATATAAGTTCCAATTCCAATACAAGGATCAGTGGCGCGAATACAGTGTTTTCTCTTGTGGCTCGCGCACATGCCGCACTGTCTTCACTCGGACGCGCGCTTCAATCCGTTGTGGAGACTTATTTGTTCCAGTGAAATCACAAAATATAATGCACACAAACGTGTCCCTGCTTGATATACAATCATTGATGTGCATAATCGGTTTTGATGAAAAAAAAAAAAACTATATAGAACTCTGACATGCTTGACGAAAGCTCTACCACTGGACCTATAACTAGTGCTATCAGTATCACGTGTGCACCCACTTCTCTAATAGTGGCATTAACAGGTGACTAAAGTGTGTGTGGTTGTTGCGTGTATGTGTGTGTGATTATGTGTGCCAGTGCTGCCTCTTGCTAGCCTGGCTCCGCCCTCCTACGTGCTTCTGCTCAATTTTCATTTTCCTTCAGAACTACGTCTGGGATTGTGGTGTATTCTTGGGTTTTCTCCAGTAATTTTTTTACCGGTCCAATCAGCGAACAGAGGGAGTGGCTGAGAATGGTGACGTTGAGGTTGTGCTCTAGTTTGAGTCGTTATACGTCACGTCCAAACGTTAGGGATTGGTTATGGCAGATCCAGAGTGACTGGGCAGATCCAATAGTTTTAAACTTCAACAGAGGTCCCGCCTTCAAGGAAGTTAACGCTTCCTTCACTCTCTAACAAAGTTAGAGAGGCCAGACTCTCTGCACAAATGAAATGTACGAGAGTCTGGTAGAACCAGGCTAGCCTTTTGCAGCGGTGAGAAGGTCACTTAACACATGGAATTTCACTGAATTTGTAAAAATTTAGATGAATAAATAAAAAGCAGGTCAGTACTCTTAAATCAAATACGCGTAATAGGGGTGTGCGATATCACGGTTTTTGATCGTGGATGATTAAAACAGGGTTTCCGCGGAGTCATAAAAAGTAATAAAATGTCTTAAATGTAATAATAAGAATTTTAGGCCATAAAAACGTCCGAATTTTCCATACAAGGTCATAAATTACATTTAGCCACATCTTAAATTATGCTCGTTCATTCATTGGTTCTACCATCGCCTTTCCCCCCCCGAAAATGCACTGGCGGTGGCATTCATTAGTTTCGCCTGTTGTAGTTCTGTCTGAGGAATCTGGGTGTTTTTCATAAAAAATCCGATTTACGATTTAAATTGGTTTTATTTATTGGCATCGGCCATTACATATTTAAAACAGTAATATCCTATACTAAACCTAAACAAATCTTGACAAAATGATTTTCAAAATCAATTCCAGAGGAGCTGTAATTTATCAATTTGCTACAAGAATATTAACATACTCCTAAGGCGTATTCAGACTTTTTTTTTTTAAATAGTGATGAACATGAAAAATCATGAAAGAATGGTAGTAACCTCAGTTTGTTTTCATGCCAAGAGTTCAAAAGATAGCATTCAATTATTTTAGAAAAAAAGGTCTGAAAATGTTTTGAATATAAAGAAAAAAATAATAGATTCACCGTTGTTCTTTTTTTTACTTTTTTTTACTTTTACTTTTTCACTTTTTTTACGTGTTCTTTTTGTGTTTCTTAGACGTTGAATATATTTCAAAATCTGCCAAACTTCCAATACTACTTCTGAATAGGATGTCTACTTCAGAAATTGTATGAAAATTGTAAAAATAATGGTTCAGATCACTCAAACAACATATGGAAATGGGGGCGCCCTTATATGGGCAGTAATGCAAACTAGTGAAAACGTTTGGTACTGCGCCCAAACAAAATCTCACTGAAAGCTTCAACCTAAAATTTGAAACGCGTCTTCAGATTTTTGGCTTTTTTTTTTTTTTTTTAGCTTTTTTAGAGTCCACCAGGTTTTAAAAATATATATTTTATATAAAATATGAATAATTAAAATTGTAACATTGTAAATTTTTATAAACTCAAACTTCTATAACTTTTTTTCTGTTTAACTTTCTTAATTTATTTCACTTCTACAAAAATCTGACAAATGTCTTCTTTAAAACAAGACCAATCAAAGCTTTCTTGAATTACAACCATTGAAGTTCGGAATGTGCATTTTCATGTCTATTAAAAAAAGGGGGGTGCCATTTAAGGGATTATATGAAATTTGTATTTCTGTCATTTATTTTTTGCCATGAAATTAGTCATAGATGCTGACATGGCATTAAATAAAACAATGTATCTATCCAGAGCCGCCCGCATTGAGAGTCACTTCCCGAACATTTTACAGTTTCATCTGAGAAAAATATTGTCAAATCATAAACGCACAGAAGGTCTTAATGGCAAACTGTCAAAATAAATGTTCAGTTTAACTTTAGAAATTGTGACAGAAATATAGTTTTTGTGCCTACTTGTAGGGCTGCATAAAATAAAACTTACAATAATATTTTTTTTCTTTACAGAAAACATTTAATTTGGGGGAAAAATGCAGACGGACTATAACTGTAAATCATTAGAAGGGAACACTTCTGTTACACTACACTAGATAAAATATATGGATTATACAATGTCTAGTTTCAGTATTATTTATTCTTCAGACATTCCTCTTTAAACTCAAGTATCAGCCCTTTGAAAAGTTTTCCACATTTGGTTTTTGAACATTGAAAATGAGTAAAATTCAACAATTTGAACATGAAGTCACATTGGGATCCCCATATCTATGGGATTGAACCATATAGGACCTTAACAATGAAGATTTCAAAAGAAAAGTTTGCTAAGAACCAGAATATAAAATCATATTGAGATATCTTTAATATGTTTTGAGTTACAGGCATGCAAACTTTGGAAATAATATTTATGACACTCAGAGGTATATTATATGCAACTGTGTTGATAGAAAAAAAAACATTTTGTTTTTCAAATATTCCTCTTTAAAATAAAAAAAAGTGATTTGACCCACAGTTTTTGGCCAGTGAAAACGTGTTGACCAATTTACTTATTGAGCCGCATTAAGATCTCCATATCTCTGCATGGGATTGAACCATATTAGGCCTTTTAAATAAAGATACCAAAAGAAAAGTTTAAGAAGAACAATCTATAGGTTAAGGGATCTTTAATACTTTTTTGAGTTACATGCATGCAATCTTGGGGCAAAAACAACAATAATTGTGTCACACACACCGTTTGGACTTTTTCAGTTTGCAGCTCTCCCCTTAGTTTATTGTCATGGTTATTAATTGATTAGCCATTTAGTTCAGCCGTGTTTGCCCGTTATCACTATTATTTTAAGTTATCTCTGTCTCTGTTCAGTTGGTCTTGCCTCGCTTAACACTTTGTAGAAAATATCCTGTGTTCCTGTTTACCGGAGTTATATTAACATACTTCTGATTCTTCTTTATCGTCTTCGTGTTCGTTCCTGCTACAACCAGTGAATCTCAGGGCAAGACCTAGACAAAATTTGCGCCGTTTTTCTAAATATTTATTTTGATTGTTTAAAGTTCTTGTTTGTTTTTCTGTTCCCAAACACCATGGATCTGCCAGCGGTACAGCTGTTGTGCCTTGAACAGAAGGACAGCTCACTCGAGGCACCTATTGAGGAATTTATCTGAATCACCAATGAAACATCATTCCCGGACGATTGCCTCTGTACCTTTCTGCTCGTCAGGCTGAACACCAGAGCGCAGCTGTCCGGGCAAGGGCCTCGAGTGAGCTTCAAGAACTTTTTTGAGTGGGTGCTGCTGTCCTGTAAATCGTCGCTCACTGTCGGACCATTCGACGACGACACCAGCATCACTGATTATCTAGTGACCAGCCAAAACCTCTCCAACTGCAAGAGTCGGCAGCATGAGCCCAACACAGGCCACGAGAGGGACTGCGCCACGACATTCAAGCCAGCGCCAACGACCGAGCAGAACTTCACCATGGAGCCTGAGCAATGCGGGTCTGATCTGGTGTGCGAGCCGGCTGCGCCATCTGTCGCCGAGGGAGTGCTAGAGTGAGTTTGGCAAGCACATGGGAGAACTCTTTAGATTTTTTAAGGTTAACTTTTGAGAGGTTGGCAATTTTTTTATAATTTATTATCATTAGTGTTAGTATTATTATTAAATTGAGATATATTCTACTGTACAACAGTAATATATGATATAGTTAAACCAAACTTTTATTTTGACTGGTTGTGGTGAAGACCTTTAAAGGAACACTCCGACTTTTTGGGACTTTATCCTATTCAACTTATCCCCCAGAGTTAGATAAGTCCATACATACCTTTTTCATCTCCGTGCGTGCTATAAGTCTGTTTGACGCACCCACCGCTAGCCTAGCTTAGCACAAAGACTGGATGTAAATGGTTGCAGCTAGCATACTAATCCAAATAAGTGACAAAATAACGCAAACATTTTCCTATTTACATGTTGTGATTTATATAGTCACAGAGTGTGCAAAAAACAAAGTCACATGAAACACAGACATATTTTAACCGTATAAATACTGGGAACTGTATTCCCTGAATATAGGGCGGAGTGATAACCGCAGCGCACCTGAGACGCGCTCTGAACGAACTCTCTGCTCCTCACCACGGCGCGTCTCAGGTGCTGCGGTTATCACTCCGCCCAAGTAGCAGTGCTTCGCCTTCAGAGAATATAGTTCCCACTATTTATACGGTTAAAATATGTCTGTGTCTCATTTGACTTTGTTTTTTGCACACTCTGTGACTATACAAATCACAACATGTAAATAGGAAAATGTTTGCGTTATTTTGTCACTTATTTGGATTAGTATGCTAGCTGCAACCATTTACATCCAGTCTTTGTGCTAAGCTAGGCTAGCGGTGGGTGCGTCAAACAGACTCATAGCACACACGGAGATGAAAAGGGTATGTATGGATTTATCTAACTCTGGGGGATAAGTTGAATAGGATAAAGTCCCAAAAAGTCGGAGTGTTCCTTTAAGTTTCCGTGTGTTAATGATATAATGATAGTTTTTCTTAAATTAAACTGTAAAATGCTGATGAACTTCAGTGACTCTCAGAGCGGCTCTGGAAATGCATTCATGTTCTCATTATAGTGAGACGACAGAGACTGAAAAACACAGCGAGCGTCACGCATGCTTCAGTGTGTGTGTGTGTGTGTGTGTGTGTGTGTGTGTGTGTGTTTGTGTGTGTGGTGCAAATAAAATTACGCGTCTGCGCCATTCATTCACACAGACACGTAGAAAATGCACGATTCGTGTTTATATAGTCTCGCGCCCAGATGCGTACTCGGGTACTGAAATTTGGCACAGATTGATTTAATGTGGACCGAGTTCGGTACCCAACCCTAGAGCCATCTCCTTCTGGGCGTGAGGAGCCTGTGGCTCCACCTCTAGTCTCAGAGCACTCCAATCCCCCTCGACCCGTTGCCCTGGCTCTTACGTCTATGCTCCTTCCACCCTCGATGTCAGCATTGACCATCGGGCATTAGGCCTCGCTGGGCTCCCTCGGTACATCGGCTCCACCTGCGACATCGCCACAACTCTGCTGCTGACTTGCGGGCCGTTCGCTGCTCTCCGGCCCTCCACTGCTTCTTCTGCGACTAGCTCCTCCCTCTGGCGTTGCTGCGGCTCCGTCATGATCGCCAAGGCCATCAGTGTCCCCTTGTTCATCGTCTCTCTGGCTGCTCGGTGGGCTCTTTCTCTACGTTATCGTCGCCTCTGGTCGTCCCCATGCTGGCGTCTGTTGCAACATCTCGATGGCTCCTCACTCCTGGGATGCTGCCGTGGGGTGCAGTCTCAAATGTGGCCTGGATCAGTCACCATCTCCCTCTGTTCAAGGCCATTCCCTGGATCACTCCTCAACCTACTCCACACTGGACTATTCTGTTGAGCCCTCTCCTGGGTACCTGTATTCCACCTAGGCCTCCATCCATCTGCCGGCGCTGGGTAGTGCCTTGCAGGAGGGGACGTACACACACACACACACACACACACACACACACACACACACACACACACACACACACACACACACACACACACACACACACACACACACACACACACACACACACACACACACACACACACACAGTTTGTTTCTGCTACAGCCCATGACAGCAATTAATTAGATCAATTTTAATTGCTTGATAGCCCTATGAAACATAACTTGAATGGATATGTCCCATTTTTAAAGTGTGGAAATACTTTCTGGCTAAACAGAATGAAAAAGCTAATAATTTCTGCCTAATGGATTTTGAGTTGGTTAAATGAACTTGTTGGAATCGGAGGCAAAATAAGCGGTTAATAACAGGATCTCTCAGCTGAACATGATGGTTAAATAATGTGTATAGTTAGTTGAAATGTTAGTGCGTACATTGTTCTAATTATTCATTTTTGGCGTAGACTGTGCTGCTAATTCAGGGCCCACTTTGTGGATGATGACTCAATGCTGTTTAAAACGTTTAGGGATTACAAGGCTTCTGGCTTTGTATTGCTGTACACTAGCCAGAATATGTTTGTGATACAACACCAATCCCAAGACTGTACTCATATCAGTTTACCACAGCATGTCTCTGCACACTTTGCCAAAGCACTCTCTGTATCACGTTTGCGCTCAAGGTACCAGCATGAATATAAAAACGAACAGATAAGGAATAAAACCTTTGTCCTTTAATCAGAAATCCACAGTGACAAAAGCTAGTGCAACACAATACCACAAAGATTTGTTTATCACTTTCAAAACCTTGTGCGCCATGCTTTCTTTTCTGTATGTTTAGTTTAGTTTCTGTATGTTTTCAGCAGGAGAGCAGTTCTTGTATGAATGATTCTCGGTGACACACCACAGTCTATAGACACAACAGTTGCTGCTTCAATTGCTCTGTGTTCACACATTTTATCACCCTGCCAAACGGCCTCACGCTGAAATCCTGAAATTCAGGTTTAATGGTTGCCATGTCAACAATGGATTTATGGTTTTTATTCCTGCCCCCAGGGGTGCCCGTCTCAAACAAAATAAAAATCACTTAAGAATAAGGATGAATATGTAACTAAGTGTGATAGTTGATGGATGCATGAAAGAAGGTGGAATAAAATTCTGCAGCATGAGCCTTTAATGTTGTGGTATCTTTGTTTTGCCCCAGAGTAATTCACCTATATTAGACATTAATTAATATGCTAAAATTTTACATTTTTACCTTTTGATTTAGTTAGATTTAAATTAGACCATAATTTATTTGAAAATTCAGTATTGCTTTTAACCTTTTGATTAAAGGCTATCTTTACATGCAATGTTTAATACTTATATTGTTTTTCTTACTGAAATCAGGTGTGGTATGTTTCATGTCTGCTAGCAACGTGTGTATTAGAAACACATCAGATTTCCATGGTCGCCATGTGGCAGCAGATTAAATATCCAATCAACCCATGCGTTGCCTCTCCTGTGGTGTGATGAAAGCCTCTTGTATTGATATTTCCATGAATCCTCTCACACACAGCATCAATCCTGGTTCCTTTTTTACCTTTGTTACTTTTTTTCATACAAGTTTATCCACACAGTAAATACATTTTACTTAAAGGTACACTGCAGTCTGAATATTTATCTTTTTTTATCTTTCAATACTACCCAAAAATCACCTTTGAAAACATACAGTAAGCTGAACAACTTAATTCAGAACTTTTATACAGTGCCTCTAAGTGAACATGCTGATGGAAGAAATATAAGATGGGAGGACAAATATTTAATTGCTTCACAAAACTTTAGCATTAGTAAAAGCATTGAGTTTTTCCTCTGCCTGCTGAACATTAAGAAATTGGAAGAAATTTGAAGAGTTAAAAACATTTACACAGCAAGAAGAAAACAGTTAAATAAACAGTTCCATAAAATAACTAAAAGAAACATCAGGTTAATGTCCAAAGTGATTCGAATATGTTTTAAGCTTTAGCTATAGTAAGTGTTTTATATTTAATCTAAAATTGACCTGGCTAGCCAGCTAAAACGGCTTCATGGTACAGTCCCCTGTTTTTTTTGTTTTTTTTTATCTGCCAAATCAAAAAATTTAAACGGAAACCCAACAAAGAAGGTCACCTGTTTATTATTGTAAGCGGTTTTCTGTTTTATACAAGTCACCATCACCTCTTCAGAATGGATCTTCAAAGTCCAGCATAATGTACTCACTCGCCTTTAAAAATATTCAGAGTACAAAATATATTGCATCAAATATTTACAGATTTATTGGATGTTTCTCTTTTACTGTGAGGTCTGCAGCAGTGTAGGAGACTCTTTCATCCACCAAGGGTCCTGACAGTGGCTGCTTTCATAAAGGGATGGCATAAGATAAGAGGAAGCTTTGACCAGCTTGCCTTCCCATGATAAATCTTTATCATTTTAGGTGATGGTCTGACCTCAGAGGCATGTGCCAGCAAGGGGTTCTCATTAATACAACTTTAAAACCTCCTGGCTCATTCTTCCTATTTTCTTGACGCCTATGACCTTTCTAGAATTGCTGTTATCAAACAGGGCCTGCCTTTGAGTCTGAAGAAATGAAAGGTTTGAGTGCCATAGGTTTTGTGTGCCTTGAAAAATGACACATTCATACTCTTGTGCTGGTGTTATCATTGTCAGACTGAAAAGACAGTGAGAGATGGGTCTAGAAACGCACAGTGAAGTCCTCCGCACAATGTCAACACAAGCGATCACACCCAGTTGGGATTGTAGGTTTTTGCTTTGGAAAGTTATGTTTAGATGAAACTCATGATGGTTTTGTCCAAGGTGTTAAATGGGTCAATGATGTGTCAATTTATTCAAAATTATAATTACTCTTTCCCTGCCGTTTATGACACAACGATTCCCCGCCATTGACAAGTTTTTCCGGTGATCTGTGTTTTCACTGTTATACGGTAGGGGCAATGTTACGGATCTTCTAAAATGATACAGCATATCCGGATTCAAAAACAAGTGAATAAAAGATCTGCGTGAACCAGAAGGATAGAATTTGTTTATGCACATGTAAGCTAATGTGATTCCAAACATTCAACCGCTTATAAATCAAAATGACTTAACATTACAGAGAAAAAATGTCAAACCCACAGAGGTAGGACTGTGCAAGCGTTGAACTCTTTCTACTCAAACTATGATTTGATTATTTATTTTACATTTTTTTGATGAAACACACTTTAAGTGTTTATAAAAAAAACATGAAGCAGAGGCTTTGCTCTTTAGATATATTTACTGTTTACATATTCATACAACAAAATATTCTGGGGCCCATGAAAGTTTTGTGAATATGATGAAAAAAATTCTGGTTGGCAACTTATAAATAAAATGCTGGAGGGGAAATAGTTAAAAATTGAATTCATACAAATTTGAATTAATTTATTCTATGATGATCATGTTTTACATTTCGGAATTTATTTCGCTTTTTTTTTTATAGATAGTCAAAAGTGTGATGCAATTCTTGAAAAAGAAAAGCTTATTAGTTAGCATAATATTGTATTATTCAGTTTTGTTAAAATATTTATATATATTTTATAAATGTGTCTGCCAAATCAAAGTGATGTTGTGCAATTAGACCTTCATGAATGTGTGTTAATGTATATAAGGCTCTTAAATTATATGATAATAATTTGACTCATTTTTTCTGACATGGCACCGTTTAAGGTGTTTAATGTCATGTGGTGTTGTCTCCCCAAAAACTGATGAATATGAATAAATCATAATAATTTTTTTAGTAAACTATTATTATAGTTTATAATTATAATTATTATTTGAGACTGTTATTTGTCATTGACCCATACATGTTGCATTGAGATTTGTATTTATTATTATTAAATGTAGCCTATCAAATGTTGTTAGTTAGAGACAATCACCTTCACATTTGCCTTGAACCACAAGACCATAATTCCAGACACTTTATCTGCGTGATGGAGTCAGATTCACTTCTTTCAAAGGCAGCTGCGTGGCATCCCTGTCCAAAACACACATCAGATACAGCTGCATAAATAATTCTGCTGCAGGTTTCGTAGATGAAAGGTCAGGCAAAGTGAATACTTCTCATGTCAGTTCATATTTTGCTGTGATGTTTGATGTGTAGAGAGTTGAATCTTTTGATTTCTGGCCATCATTTTGAGTCATTTTCAAAGACTATCTATCTTCTCTACTTTTCTCAAAATGGCTCTAAACTGCACTCATCGTTTCCAGGGTATTTGACACCATTTGATCATCTATTTTCTGTCATCTGTGTGGTCTATATGTCTTCACGTGCCACAGAAACCCACTTTATGACTGATGATAGAATTAGAAGGAAATTGTGTAGGTTACAGTATTGGGCTGAAAGCTCAGATTTAGTTCAGTTCAATGTAAAATTGGGAAATATGGGATAAGCCTGCTCCATTACTAGACGATCTGGTAGATACAAGATATCTATATCCTATTTCTAAATCACATTTTCTTCAATATAATTTAGTATACCTGAGAGGATGGAATCAAATGCATACAACTTAATTTTTGCTAGATCTAGCCTATTTATGCTTTCATAAACAGAGGTTTACTTGAGCAATAGATGCAGGATTGTATTACCCGTGTGCATGTTTTTTACAGACCTAAAAATGTTTTATATATAGTAGCCCCAATAAGTGTGTTAAAAAAAAAACTATGCTTGAATGTGCTGTGTATGCATTACATAACAACATGTCAAAACAAGTGGAATTTGTTTAGTCGATTTTAGAGATCTTTAGATGCAGTAACTCAAAGCAGACTTTTGAAGCTAAATATTTAACTAAAAATTGCCGACTGATGCATTGCTCAAAATTTACAAAGTATTTTTAATCTCTCTGGTTATCAGATGTTGGTGGGATCATGTTCATGGTTAATGTGATGATTAACCTGCGGTTACTCTGTTAGGACACCGTTGTGAACTCGATGGCAGTCTAAAGAGAGTCAAGTTGCAGACTGCAGAAAATGTGGAACTGAACAGATTGCTCTGTTTATTCTAACTTTACACCTGTCATGCATTCCATATGGTCCATTTCTCATATTAGACAGCTACAAATAGGATTTTTCCCCATGACTTCTGGCAATCAGAAGTACATACATTCAATTTAGATTATAGATTGCTTCATGAACTGTCCAATATCTGCATGCATTTTAAACAGTATATATTTAAAAATCAATATATACAGATGCGCATGTTTTGGATGCACAATTAAATTACCTTTTAGCTAATCATTTGTACTTGATTAGAAAGTGTTTAAGCATTTGTCCACTATGTTTTGAATAAAAACAGACAATATATCCAGTTAAAAATTTTGATTATTTTACAGCTGTTATTTAAGAATATATATTTTAAGAAAAAATGCCTTTTGTATGTTGTCTAAATGCACTTTGAGTTCATGAAATCATTGTAAATGTAAGTCAACATCTTGAGGCTATAAAATGTGAACTGTATGAAACATTTTAAATGTATGCAAATTAAATACTTGTTTTCCATTACATTCAATCACATCTATGATCGCTGGAAATAACGGTATGATTCAATAAATTATTAGCGGGCACGAACATGGCTCCACTGCCCATGGTGTGGTCTGTGTTTATTAATGAACTCTATAATGGTCAATAATTGGTACAGAATGTTAGGACCTTAGTATGGAGTAAGCCCGTTGGCATTTAAAAGGGACTGATGTAACTGTATTTAGCGCTTTAAAGTCTTGAAGCAGAAAATTAGCCAAATGGTTTAAGCCCATGAGTGTTTGGGTTAATTGGTTGACCCAATCCTTCTCAATTAAATTTTTTAAAAACTGTGTTTCCTTTAGTGTGTAAAAGTGCATATCTATTACAGATTGCACCTCCAGAGGGATTGTACTTGCTAATTGATGGAAAGAGTAGTTTCTGCTCGAAGAAAGATGCAAACTTAGTTAGAAGAGAAGGGTCAACTAATTCGCTGCAATTGACATGAAGTAACAGCTAACTTGATGCGCTGTGACTTATTCCCAATTAACCTCTGAGTTTTCTTGACAATGTACCAGTGAGAATAGCATGAAAGTTCTGTGGTAGCTCCTGTTGTACTATTTAAGAATGTGTTGTTCTTCTGTGATTGTAGGAATTGCCTGCCGTATGTTGGATTGTTTGCGTCAATGTTTAGCCCCATGTGGAGAAGATGAGACAAAAAATTAAAAATAGTTTTACACTACACGCGAGGTGTCACAATTCCAATTTTTTTTCTGTGATAATTACAGCATTCACTAGTTAGAAACATTAAACACTACAGAAAGATGATGATGTCAGTTTTAATATCAGATATGGTTTGTGCAAACATGAGTCACACTGCTATCATATTCTACTCGAAATTGATGCGTTTCTCATATTCTCTTCAGGGATATTATCACTCTGAAAGCCACATTTTAATTTATTCCAAAGAACTCCGTCAGCCCAGTTGTATTGTTCAATTACTCTAGTTAATTTAACCCTCTGTGCTGTTGTCAGTGTGAATACAGCTGTGTGAACATCTGGTGGCACTAATGGCATAATTGGTCTTGGAGTATGACTTGTGTATCTCATCCAGAGGTCTCACTGAAAATTGTGCTTAATTGTGTTAATTCAGACAAGTCACAGGATAATTAGGCAGAATCACTAATGTAATTCTTCGCCATATGAATCTGGTTTTAATCGGCTGGAAATGACAAAGCCAATGTTCACATTTTCGGCACAGAACGCATTCACACTTTTTCTGAAGGTCTAGGGTATTCATTTCCAGCGATGTGGACTTCAAACTTGTGAATTGAGCTTGAATCAGATCCCAGTCTCAATTACGAAGACCTGAATTGGCGAACTGTGAGACTTGACTGACTTTCTCACATTTCCTAGTGACTTGCCTTGGACTTCATGACTTGACATGAGTCATTCTTTCACAGACTAAACTAGATAAAAGCTGACTGTTCTATTGGTCAAGTGCAGCTACATTGATTTTATTTTTAGAAAAAAGAAAAAAAAACTCCCTATCTCCATTATTATGTGCACTTTGCTGTTAAACCCCACATCATAGAGTCACCAGTGATGGGTCAGTTTTTATATAATGTCATAAAATCATGAAGGAGCATTGTGATGTTTCTAATATTTTTGTGATGGCTTAATACAACACTCTACATTGTGAGTAATTCAGTTGCATACACATACAGTATGCAACAAAATGTAAATAATTACCATGCACTATGTATTCCAATGTGTAGTGTATGAATTAAGTTATTTTGTCATCCAACATCAAAGTTTGATTGCTCCTCCCCCACGCTACTCAATTAAAACTGCGGCAGATTAATGCATTAAATGTCCAATATTTCTAGAGTTGTTCCGATTCCGATACTAGTATCGGAAATGCCACCGATACCAATACAAATTCTAGCATCGGTATCGGCAAGTACTTCTACCCATGTACCGATCCGATACCATTTTATTAAACAATACTAGTTATGCACGATAGCTTTGCTTAACGCTGCAAATTGGAGATCAATTCTTCTTCGCTGCTCTAAACAGTGGTTGATTGTGGCAAAACAGGAAGTTGTGCTGTTGCCACAAGCAACCACTGTTTAGAGCAGTGAAGAAGAAATGAGAACGCGCGCTAGCAGTATGTCCGCTGTTTGGCAGTATTTCAGACTGGACCAACCAGCCAGTAAAACGGCGACATGTCTCATGTGCCATACTGCCATTTCGAGGGGTGGCATAAGTATTAGCAACTTCAACACGAGTAACTTAATAAAGCATTTGAAGATGCGTCACCCCGCAGAACACTATGGTTAGAGAGGCAAGAGCAGAGAAGGATGAGCCGCGCCAGAATCAACAATCTCTGGAAGCTTAATTCAAACGAATATAAACGTTTTCAAAAGACAGCCAACGAATGATAAATATAACCAACTAAATTATTGAGTTTATTGTTCTGGATGACCAGCCGCTGTCAGTTGTCGGAAACGTTGGATTTCATTTGGAGCACCGGTACAGTTTGCCTGGCCGCAAATAACGTACATCTCTGAAACAGTGTTCCCTAAGCTATTCGAGACAGTGTGTGAACACACTTCATGTAAACTAAAAGATGTGAAAACAATCAGCTTTACTACCAACATCTCTATTACTCAAGTCTCCTATTTCACTACATTGTGGCTGCACTTAGTTTAAAGGACTACTAGATTGAGTATAAGTTACTGTTGCACTTTTTTTTGTACTTTTGTATTTTAAAACTGAAATGCCATTTATTTAACAAAATTGTTTCTTGAATTTTAAGTTATAAAGAGATAATTTTCTTATATTATTTATATATCTTTTTTTAGATTCCTAGATTTATTTGTTGCACTATTTTTTTATACAGTTATATTGTAAAACTAAAATACCTTTTCAGTTTACAGTATTAGATTTGAGGCTGCATTTGAAGTTCTTTTTCACTTAAGTAAAATAAATAATATATTGCTGTGAAATGTATGTCAGATAATAAAAATACTCAAGTTCACTGTATGTATTTGTTCATGTTTTATTAAGGGATAAGTCTGATCACACCATAAAATAATTATATCAATTATTGCAGCTGTATAGATACACACCCAGGTATCGGATCAGACTCGGTATCGGGAAGGAAAAAAGGGTATCGGAACATCTCTTTTCACACTGTTTTTTCAGTTAATTAAGTGCATCCTCCTGGTATTTAATGTGTACCTTTTCCTTTTGGGAATTTTCACTACTCACTCTATTTTTAATCACAAAATAAAATAATAGTGCATAAATATGTACCTAATGTCTATCGTTAGCCATTGGCTAATAAATTGTTGGATTTTAATAATGTTTTCGTTTTTCTCGACACTCAAATCGCTTTACATGAAAGGGGGGAATCTCCTCAACCACTACCAATGTGCAGCATCCACCTGGATGATGCGACGGCAGCCATAGTGCACCAGAACGCCCACCACACACCAGCTTACTGGTGAAGAGGAGAAAGAGGGATGAAGCCGTTCAGTGTTATGGGGATGATTAGGAGGCCATGATGATGGACAAAGGCCAGTTAAATCCCCAGTCTTTTTACGAAGGACACCCTGGGATTTTTAATGACCACATAGAATAATAATAATAATAATAATTTATTGTCATTGCAATGATACAACAATATTACATTAGAGCAGCAATCGACAGTGCAATTTCACGAAGTGCTAGAGATCAACAATTTTGTAAACAGGGCACAGCAAAAAATGACAACCAAGGAAAATGGTATATGAGTCATAGAATCATGAGTAACCTGGAACAATTTGTATACTTGTGTGTACTGCAGCGATGCAAAGTCCAGTTCACAGTCATTGCAATTGTTGGACAATATGCATAATAGACGGATTAAGTGATATCAACAATAGAACAAAACGGCAACAATAACACAAAACAGGGCAAAGTGAAATATATAAAAACAAGTGAAAGGGCATATGAGGAGAAAAATCACTATTAACCAGAAAATGTGTACAATTGTGTGTGCTGCATCAAGGCAAAGTCCAGTTCAGTTATTGCAGTTGTTGGGTAATGTTAAGTGAGTGGATTAAGTGAGAGGGGGTGCGAGCCGGGAATGGTGCTTATTCAGCAGTCTAACTGCCTGGAGGTAGAGACTGTTGGCCATTCTGGTGGTTCTGGCTTGAAGAGACGGTTTAACGTCTCATCCGAAGGGCAGTGCTTTTTGACAGTATAGTGTCCCCCATCACTATACCGGGACATTAGGACCCACACAGACCACAGGGTGAGTGCCCCCTGCTGGCCTCACCAACACCCCTTCCAGCAGCAATCTGGTTTTCCCAAGAGGTCTCCCATCCATGTACTGACCAGGCTCAGCCCTGCTTAGCTTCATTGGGAAACCAGTCTTGGGCTACAGGGTTATATGTCTGTTGCCAGTGATTGAGTTGGGGGCCAAGAATACGTTTAGCACAGATATAATTTCCCTCACCTACACTTGTACACTCTGACTGAGCATGTGAGCGTGTAATTATCCATGTCTTTACAGAACAGTGAGCGCAATATTCCTTTTGATATCAATGCATGTACAGCATATTTTATGCACTTTAAACTTTAATTTGTAGGTGCCCAACTCCCCCTGGCTTGGCTGAGAGCACTCTGTTAAGTCTGTTAAGACTAAACAAAAGCCACTGAGGTCAGTTTCCATTGGTAGAGGGCATTTCTGTGTCAATGTGTGTCTTCCAAATCATTCATATATGAATAATTCATTCCAAGATAGATGGATGGATGGATAGATGGATGTAAATTTTCCGTTGAGGTAAAAATTGTCAGAAAATTTGTGAGTTGACAGTTTGTAAAACTGGTGGACTCCCAGTGAGCCACAAACGTGTTAGGGGCCGTAAAAAACTTAAGAGAGATTGTCAAAAGTAAATGCGTGCAGTCAGACTATCATTTTGATTTAATCCATGTATTATGTTGCAGTTCCTTATAAAGTTATTGTCTATTGTTAAGTAACCCACCATTTTATCCTCAGTTTAACTCAATATTTTTTTCCTGCATTAAGTAAATGTTCCTTTTTAGCTCCTGCTGTCATGAGTTTTAACATGTAAATGTGGTGGTGATTTAGAGAACTAATCAATACAAATTGATCAATGCCTAGTTCAGACTCATTGATGATACTGAGATTTGTGAAATTGTACATGAACACTTACGTACATGAACTAGGACAGTTCCCACTTTCACATTCTTGTATTGTCTTACCAGGAAACAATACAAACAAACAACCCTTCAGTTCCTTGAAACAGTGGTCAGTACGAGGCGCCACATTGCTTTTGTTTTTCCAGGCACACACCGATGGCCATTACGAATCACAACAGCACCTATGAGAGACTTAATTTCCCTGGGCAGCCCCGGCCATCCTCCACCACAAACAGTGGCAGCAGTGCAGTCACATCATGTTGACTTAGTGAGGAATCTGTCCCCCTCATCCACAACGTTCCTCAGGCACAAAGAAAATGAAAAGGACAGGGGGAGGTCCACAGGGAAATAGCACATTATTTCTGAATTTGCTGTTAACCTCGTGTTGTCGTTAGCGAGAAACACTCTTCTTTGGAAATAGGGGCTCAGGGATGATTCCGCCATCAAAGGCTTTTGTTCGTTGTGCATGTTCCTACTTAGTAAACAGAAATTGAAACAGGTACAAGAAGATCCTCATTATATCCCTCTGAGACTCCATTAAAGACTCTCTGAGCGCCTTCACGCACCCTCTGGTTCACTGCTAACTACATTTTGGCGTCAATTGACACATGCTGGAGAAGATATTGATTCATTCATGCAGACCAAAAATGATCTCAGCTTTTTGTTCTGGGTGGTGGCTAAAATTTTTGAATATTTACATTCTGACAGCATCAGGATTTAAGACAAGAAAGAAGATGCAGTGGCACGAAATCAATTAAGTGGGCTGCCAGGTAATAAATTAATTTCCAAGGGACAGTGCTAATATGTCTAATCCCCATGCGTCTAATTGTTTTTCTCCTGCTATGCAAATATAAAATGGCAAAAAAGGAATTATGGTTTTCTGTGGCTTCTGGACACCATCTTTCTGAAAGATAATGAAAGAAAATAATTAGATTTTAATCACTCCCTCTGTGTGCGCATCTGTCTTTATGTACTTGTGTATCTGCTCTGGAAATAAGTCAATAAATCAATTAAATAAGTAGGTACATTTCAAAATCATACTGCAGCAGAGATTTCCAGATGAGTTTGTATGCACTCTACAAATTCTAGAATTATCTAGTGTATTGACTTTTTAAATTAAATTTACACTCACCTGCCACTTTATTAGGTACACCTTTCTAGTACCGGCTTGGGCCCCCTTTTTTTCCTCCATAACTGTCTTAATTCTTCGTGGCATAGATTCAGCAAGGTGCTGGAAACATTCCTCAGAGATTTTGCTCCATATTGACATGATAGCATTACACAGTTGCTGCAGATTTATCGGCTGCACATTCATGATGCCAAACTTCCCGTTCCACCACATCTGAAAGGTGCATTATTGAATTGGTTGACTGTGGAGGCTATTTGAGTGTAGTAAACTAATTTTAATGTTCAAGAAACCAGTGTGAGATTTTTTGAGCTTTGTGACATGGTCCATGCTACTGCTGGAAGTAGCCACCAGAAGGATGAGTACACTGTGCTCATAAAGGGATGGACACGGTCAACAACAATATGCAGGTAGGCTGTGACGTTTAAAAATGAGAGCGGCGTGATTTGGTATGGCGTGCGGAGCGGACTTTTAAAAAGTCGGAGCGTCGTGGTTTTCCCTCGCTCTGAGAGCGCTCCACTACCGCTCCATCACGAGTACAATTCATGCTAACAACCCATAATAGAACTGCATTTTTAGCAAGAATTCACATTAAACCCATTTAGCTAACATGACACAGATAGATCACTCAAATCAGAAAAATGTGAAGGTTATGATGACGGCGATGGACATGAGCGGTAGGTTATATCTCAAGGAATTTGTTTGTACCTTTTAAATAGGCTACTGAATATGATCGGGTTTTTCATTTAATAGGCCTATATATTATGAACAGAACATTTGCGAGATTTTAAAGCGTACTTATAAATACTTTAGCCGCTATTCACTCAAGAAGCGAAGATGGAGCTGTGTTTTTGATATCGGTGAGCAAGGAGTGGAGCGGTAAATGGTGAACCCGGAGCGGAGCTGGAGTGGAGTGATTATTGAATGCTTGGAGCGGGGAGGGGAAATTGTTGCCGCTCCACTCCGCTCATATACTCTGATTGTTACTAAGGGGCCTGAAGTGTGCCAAGAAAATATCCTCCTCACCATTACACCACCAGCAGTCTGAACCATTGATGGAAGGCAGGATGGTCCATGCTGTTCACGCCAAATTCTGACACTATCTGAATGTCGCTGTAGAAATTGACTCATCAGACCAGGCAAAGTTTTTACAGTCTTCATTGCCCAATTTTGGTGAGCCCATGTGAATTGTAGCCTCAGTTTGCTGTTCTTAGCTAAAGGAATTGCATCCGGTGTGATCTTCTGCTGCTGTAGCCCATCTGCTTCACGGATCGACATGTTCTGTCCTGTACATATCTGAAGACATCGGTTGTAACAAGTGGTTATTTGAGCTACTGTTGCCTTTCTATCAGCTGGAACCAGTCTGACCATTCTCCTCTGACCTTTGGCATCAACAAGGCATTTTTACCCACAGAACTGCCGCTCACTGGTTATTTTCTCTTTTTCTGACCATTCTCTGTAAACCCTAGAGAAGGTTGTGTGTGTAAATCCCAGTAGATCAGCAGTTACTGAAATACTCAGACCAGCCCACCTGGCATCAACAACCATGTCACGTTCAAAGTCACTTAAATCACCTTTCTTCCTCATTCTGATGCTCAGTTTGCACTTAAGCAGATTGTCTGGATCATGTCTATGTGTCTAAATACATTGAGTTGCTGTCATGTGATTGGCTGATAAGATATTTGCGTTTACGAGCAGTTGAACAGGTGTACCTATAAAGTGCCTGGTGAGTGTATAGGAAGTTTTTGCAGTACACTTTGATGTCAAGGAAGACTTTTGAGGCACGTACGTCATAAACATCTACTATAGAGTTATAAATAATGGCTGTGTTTGTTACATCAACGTTCCAACTAATAATGATCCTAATGAAATGTGCTCGAGCAGTTACTGTCACTATGGATATATCCGTATGCAAACACAACTACTTCTCATGAACATCTATTTACCAGTTGAAAATAGCCTGAACAAACTGACTAACTTTTAAAAAATGTATATTTATGTGAAACGAATAGGTACTCTTAAAGACCCTTTAATGTTTTATGCACTGAATATGAATGTATGTTTAAGTTCAACCAATGGGGCAATTACTATGATGGCAGGAAACCAGTTGTACATAGAAATTACAGTACATTTTTATTTTTATTTTACATCAGTGTTTTTAGCATGACAAAAATCACTGTGGAAAAGACTATAGTCCATCTCAGAAAAGATTACTTATTTGCATGAAGCAAGTGTGGTTGCAAGTATTGAATGTGCTGGGGCCAATGAAGGAACACATTGAACTCATTGAACAGCAGTGTTTGCACTGAATAAAAGTACGGTATGCAAGAATAATTCCACATTATTAAGAAAGTAGCATCATTTTGCTCAAAAGTGAAGGGCTAGAATGTGTGTTCCTCCATGGTGCATTACTGATATTTTGTGACTGAAGGCACAAATTGGGATGTGTTGATGTTGATCAGCTCCCTAGTACTGATTTTCTCCCACTAATGGTTAAACTGTTGAATTGCTCAGAAAGTGTCCATTAATTGAGACTATATTCAACAAAGTAGCTTTAGTTGTTCTTTTTGGGTTGTTGTATTCTATTAGTTGTCAGGACACCAAGAAAGTCAAGTACTTTTATTTTACTTCAGTTATGAGATCCTTCTCAGCAGCTAGTTTCCGTATTTTAGCTGAACTTTTAATGGGATAACAGAATTTTCTCCACAATTATTCACAAATGTTTTTTGAGCCTGCATTGCACTTGCTCAAATAATTGTTTTTTTTTACGTTGGTGGATAGATAAACAGCTGCAATTTGTTTGTTCATGTCCTTAATCTTAAAAAATAAAATAAAAATAAAAAAATCTATTTAATTAAAATGTCAAGTTTGGGCTTATTCTAAAAGCAATCTTGGTAACAAAAGCCGGATAATTGCTTGTCAAATATTGTCGGGCTCTATTATTTACTTGTATCAGTACCAGCCTGTTGCGAAACTGTTAAAAAATCGGCAAGAGACAGAGGATCTTTTACCTTTCCACCTACCACATCTGAAGTGCCGAGAGTACTGTACTACTTCATTGAAGAGGTGGAGATGCTTGAATACCGGAATTATTGGACCACGCACAGGAGGAAGATGGCCACTCAGATGGGAGATGACTTTGATGGAAACAGCTGCTGGCTTTCCTTTGGCCCAGATCTCCTTGTGCAGTTCTCCTGCCTCCTGACAAGGAGACTTTCTACCTTTTGACTAGCACTTTCAGCTGGCACTGTTATCAGCTTAAGACTGGAATTTTGAACCTCTCAAGAGCTGAGTACAGCAGGTAACTCTCTCCCTATCTTTTAATCTCCATCTTTCCCCATCTCTTTCTCCCTCTCTCTCTCTCACACATATATATATATCTGCTTTCTTTGCCCCGCCAACCAATTTAGGAGAGTCCTTGAAGCTCAGGAATGGAAAGAACTGCACTCTTCCCCTTTTGAAGGCAGCCTGACGCATTAGTCTACTTTCAAGGCACTCAATTTGAGGTTCCACACTATGCCCTTCTATCTGCATGTTTGATTTGCTCTCTGCTGCCTCCAGATCTCTGAAGTGATATCTCACACTTCACATTTACTGTGACATAGATTAGCCATTTCTTTGTCATTTCTGGGGTACAGTAGGCATCTAAATTTAATCTCTATGACTCTTGCAGGCTGTTTGCACATTTTTACTGAAGGGAAATTATGCATAATGTTGATTACCTCATAAAATATTTTAAAGTAGTCCCTTCATTTTTAACACTTTCACGCAGGTCACTACAGTGGACAGCTATTCAAAAAGCATTGTATTGCGTATGCATGGGTTTTAATGGCAAATCAACCTCTACAGTGGACCATAGTGCATCATCTTATACATTGCCACCAAGTGGCAAGCCATTGCATGTGGATTTGTTCTTTCTTTCTCCAACCAAGATGGCCAAGGTCCAGTCAGAAAAGCCAAATTGCTCTCGAATATCCATCCTTCTATCCTAGGAGACTGCAGGTTGAAAAAGTGTTAAAGTTGTAGCATCAAGTAACATCTAAGGAGTCATACCATTGTTAAATTTTGCAAGTATTGATTTTAGATTGGGAGGAAATTTTGATTAATCATCGGTCCACTAAATTGGACATCATGCATCAATAGCATCAATCACTGTGACTGCTGTTCTTGCAAATACTTCATCTGTAGTAACTTTTTTGGCTGTGAATACATGTATTTGTGTTATTACAATATAATTTGCAGTTACATCAAAAAAGTAATGAAATTATGTAATGTACACTCTAAAAAATGCTGGATTGTTTCAACCCAATTTTGGGTAAATTATAGACAAACCCAGCCGTTGGGTTACATTTTTACATTACATTTTTAACCCAACATTTGGGTTTGTCCATATTTTACCCAAAATTGGGTTGAAACAACCCAGCATTTTTTAGAGTGTACATTACATGTAATGAATTACTTTACTCATTACATCAGAAAAGGAATCTGGTTATGCAATGCATGTTACTTGTAATGCATTACTTGTTACATCAAAAAGTAATCCGATTACGTAATGAACGTTACCTGTAATGCATTACTTTACTTGTTACATCAAAAAGTAATCTGATTACATTATGCATGTTACTTGTAAAGCTTTACTTCCAAAACTGCTAATTTCAGATGAGATTGAAAACACCTGATCACTAGTTTTTCAAAAGCCTGACTTCTGAAACGTCAACAGATCAGTGTAGTTTTCAGTCTGAGGTTTTCTCAGAGGGGAGAGCTACAGTAGAAATGTATCCATTTTGAACATAATCAGAATTTTCAGCTAATAATGGTAAATGATGTACTCTGGTAGACTGAAGGAAACGTGAGAATTTTCTACATAGAGTTGGGTTTCCAGAGTTGTACCTTCACCGGATATAGACATCTTTGATGGAATTACGTCCTCATTTTCTGATGTCAAATACATGCAACATTAAACTTGTATGAAGTTCTTCATCTGCTGGTGGAACGGAAACAAATTCAATTGCTTTTGCAATAACCGAAGCTGTATTTTTGTATATTTTATAGTTTTCACATGGCTTTTTATAATTTTATTCATTGGTTTGTTAAATACACACAGCATTGCTGTTTTAGTATTGAATTATGTTTAATAAAGTATCTCTTCAGTTACAGTAAAACCATAAACGCATACTGTCCACTGTGGACATCTGAAAATATTTTTAAAAATGTGTTAAAAAAATTCTGATCTTGTTTTTCATGTCCTAAAAGCAACAAAAACACATAGGAAAAATAGTTTTGACTGAGGTTGTCACAGCATATTTTACAGCACAGACTTGTTCTTTGTTTGAGGATAGTTATTTGGATTTTTTACTGATTTGACCTGCTCTAGAGCAACATTTATTTTACATAAACAGAAATGAGTTGCATTACATGCGGAGAAGATACTTTGTGTCTCTCCCAGATGCTGCTGCTTTTTTTTTTTTTTTTTTTTTTTTGGAGACCTTGTTTAACCAGGGTTTTACTTATTTTTGCCATTTTTGCCTCTATTGTAGGACAGTACAGTAGATACTTCACAGGAAACAATGTGGTAGAGAAAGATGATGGTGAGATTGGAAAGTACCTCGAGCCTAACTCGGTTCGTCGGAAGCGCAACCTTGTCATGGGTCAAATCAATTTTGCATTTTATTAATAATCCTTTATTATTAATATGTTATAATAAACTTTGAATATATATTATTTTATAAGAGGATCAATGGGTAGAACTGTTGCCTCACAGCTAGAAGGTCCCTGGTTAGAGTCAAGGAGCCAGGAGGCTTTTCTATGTGGAGTTTACATGTTCTTCCTGTATTGCAGCAGGGGTGCTTCGGTTTCCCCACAGTCTAAAAACATGCACAGACCATCCATCCAGGGTGTTTCCCTGACTTCGTCCCAAGAGGCTTGGTTAGGCTCCACAACCCTACAAAGGATACATGGTTTGAAAATAGATTGATTTAAAGGTACAGCTTTGTTCGAGTAGTAATATGTACAGCACAAATGTATTAGTTGGTGTTCAAAGAATGGTCCACAGGTGTCAGCCAAAAAATTTACTAAACAATGTTTGTTTAGAGCATGTAAACGAGGAAGTTCCGTCTCCTCCCTTCTTGGTATCCCAGCACATAGATTGTGCCAAATTTACTGGGCCTGTATCTGTCTCAGTTTGATATGGCTGCGGTCCAGTTGGATGGCCAATTTTAATGAATCACTTGAGAATCTTCTACCATTTGATTTAACTGGGCAAAAATTTTCCGCTCCAGCAGCCGAACCGCATTTCACACAAATCATAGAGATCAAATATGTCAAGTTGCTGCACTGAGTCTTATGGAAAACAGGTCATACCTATTATAATGGGGAAGGAGTCAAATTGCTGCACTGGTATCTAGACAGGAGCAGGTTTCTTTGTGTAAAAAGCTCATTTGGTGGACTTGTTCATTGGGTCAGTAGCTTGAGGTTATAGAATGTATTCACTCTGACTTTTCCTGTCACCTGCAAAGTGGGGGTTGGAAGGGAGGGTGCATTTTTAAAGCTCTATTTTACGCTCAACCCCGCACCTGCTCTATTGCCTGGTATTGACTCCCGGAATTAACATATTAATTGTTTACCCGCATCCTCGTGTTGGTTTTATGAGCGTTGCCAGAGAGACGAGCGGGCTGTGAGCATGCACGCAAGCATATGCACACTCATTGACGCTTGTTTGGGTGGGTAATCAGAGCAGCTTTGGAACTTTACAAGAAGTCATTAGCAGTCAAGACTATTGTGCAGACGTTCTGATTTCAAAGGTGCTCCACAACAGCTTGTGTGGTGAGGACTGATTGAACCAGAGCACTTGAAAGGGGAAGAGAGACGTCAGGTTCGCCGCATCCTGTCGCGGCCCATCTGCCTCCTCCTCTGCTCCCACAGCCAGCCTCCTTTGTAAGGAAGGAGGGTTTTGAACATCAAAGCTAAGGCTCGCTACCTAGGAGACGGAAACAATTAGTAAGGGATTTGGTGAAAGGTACGCGGCGGAGTTCAGAGACACTAAACTAAAGATGGGCCGAACGGAGGGTTCACAAGAGTGAGAGGCAGAAGGCTTCCTGATACATCTAATGAAACGCCTCAGCCAACATTGGGCTATATAATTACGCTTAAATCCCAAGTACAGCTAGCGTTTTCACGAATCCCTGCTTACGCCTCCCATAGATAACAACATATCTTGATTAAGATCTAATTATCCTGTATCCAGTGGGGATTTTAAATTAGTGTTTTAAACGTGCACCGCCCCAGAATTAAGTGGTGACACCGGTGCATTGGTCTGAATCTGGTGACTGATGCCATAGGTATATGAATTTCTCATTATCTTTTATATATTAGGGTATCCCCAGAGCTACAGTGCTGAAGGCCATGGCAACCTTCAAGGGAAACAGCTTGTTATAGAGTCCCCTTGGGCTGTTATAGTTCTGTTGAATGATTCAAGAGGAAATTTATAGGGGTTCTTTGTGTTCCCTGTGTGTGTTTATTTATTTATTACCTCCGTCTCCGTCAATTAGTCTCATTTCCATGTTCATATTTAAGTCAAAGGGCATCTTCACATTATGTCGTAGTCTGCGATATTAATACAATAATTAATAAAAGAATGTGTTTTGCTTTTAAGTCGGTTCTTTTATGTTGTTAATTCACATTAAGTGCATGCGTTAAAGCTTCCCTGTTTACACTTTTTTTTCCTTTTCATGTTTAACATACCATTTATCTTGTGGCTATAAGAACCAGCACTTCGGAGATAACAACTGATATGTGGATTGTGCAAGAAAGAAAAGCATCCACATTATTAATTTTAGGGGGAAATGAGGAGCGCAGATTAGAGATGGAACTGAATAATTAAATCTAATTATGTGACAAAATGAAATAATAGAGAAGAGAGCAATAAATGCAACACTCCTCCCACTAAATCATAGAGCATTTTATTCATGTGATATAATTTATCGCCCTTGATTCCTTAAAGCTTTTCAAAGGATATCGAGTGCAAGGCAGGAGACTGTGTTCAAGCCGACAGATTTCAGCAGGAAAGTATCAAGGAGTGCATTAGACAGGATTAGAATCCTCAATCACTCACTGGACTGCAATTTAATATAAGGAATGTCAGCATCCTCCCCTCCCCTAGTACTATTAAACAAGCTTGTCTATCCCTTTCAATTAGCCGGTGAAAGACTAGCCCCGCCCCCTCCCCCGAGATCTGCTAAATGTGTTTATGACAACACAGCAGCACTAAACCTATAGGAAGAAGAATACATGTACCTGTCTCTGTGTGAAGGCTTTCCCTGGCGTCGTACGTTACACACATCACTAATTCTTAAGACCAGGGAAAAAATAGGCTACAAAAAATATTATATAATTTTATTATATGCAAGTGGACCGAAAATTGCCTGTTGTATTTTTAAACAGTTTGAATATTTTGGAAGTGAAATGTGAAAGGTGAATATGGATTATTGAACTTTTAATAATGAAAATGTGTTTGAAATGTTTTTAATTGAAATATTCATATGGTATTTTATTATTTGTTAATTTTTCTTCACTGTCATTCAGGGACACCGTTAGATATGTCAGATATTATAAATATTGACAAATCTAGCACGTTAGTGAATGAATTAAGGCTGCATGATATTAAATAATCACTGAGCCTGTATGGTGTCATTGAACTGAGTGATAATTAGTGTTTATGAGTAATAATGTTACAATTTTCATTAAATGAAGACCACATAAAATAGCTGTTTATAGTTATTGGTTTTTAATGTGATTATTAATGAATATTTGTGTTGAGATCCTTCTAGTGATCATGTCTGATTCATTTCAGGTTAATTTACAAGGCTTGCTGTGCCTCATGTCTCGGAAATAAGTGCAGGGCTATTCACTGTGATTTTTAACAATATCTGTTGCAATCTTTTCCAAGAAATAATATAAGAGGCTTGAGGTGTTAGGGGTCATTCTCTCATGATGTGCAACCTTGGTGAGTCAAGCAACAAAGAGAGCATTGAGACCTTTAGGGGGGGCGTGCAGACAGATCAATCTGGAGACAAGCCGAGTGACTAGGTCAGAGTGAGGCCACTTCAAAGGGTGTGAATGCACACCACTAGCAGAGACGCAGAGGGTTAGAGACCCAGACGAGAGGATTTAGTCATTCCGAGGCTGATGTGGAAAGCACTAAGCAGAGCTATCAGCTCAGAACAATGTCACATCATGACCTCCTGTAAAGGCGTGATGATGTTTCATAACCTCCACCCGTCCTGGCAAACTCACTCACTCACTCACTCACTCACTCACTCACTCACTCACTCACTCACTCACTCACTCACTCACTCACTCACTCACTCACTCACTCACTCACTCTTCCATGTGTTAAATGTGTATGACAAGATAGCAGCACTAAAACTATAGGAAGAGGAATACATTACCCTGTGCAAATTATATGCAGATGGTTCAGCTTGATTGGACTGACCAACTTAATTTGAAATGTAAATGCCTTTATTTATTTATTTATTTATTTTTGTTACAGTGATTGTTCATCTTAAATTTCCAAGTAAGTTGCAGTCTAAGTCCACCTGGAAATACGAGGGGGTGCTTGTCCTTGATTTGAATGGGCATGACACTCCTGCCCACTGATGCAAATGAAGTGAGGCAATTTATACACACAACACTGGTAAATGACAATGATAATATGAAAGTTAATTTGCTACTGATGTCCAGTAAATTTGAGCAGGTGTCTTAATATGCAGCATGTGTTTACTCTGGCAATATATTAGATGATTTGTGTGACATTTATGGGGTGGTAGTGAGGCTCAGAGGAGACATTGTGATCTGCCTAGTGGGTTTGCATTCCCAAAATATCCATTTGGGGCTTGTTTTACACTATTTGGGATTTTACAGCCCATCACCCAGAAATTTTCTCATCTGTGAGCATTAACTGCCTTACATACATTAGCAATAAAATCCCCAACAAATGTGCCGAGGGACTGACGACTGCATGTGTTGGCATAAAATATTCTGAACTATACCTCTGTCTGGGAATTGTGATGTCTACTGCTAGTAATCTATATGGCAGCTCTCAGGTTTATAAGAATGTTTCGCTGTATGTGCATGCCACTGCAGAGATTTGAAGTAGTCTAGCAGCCCTTTTTAAATGAGCAATGTATAAACAATTAAAATTATATTAAAAAAAAATATATATATATATATATATATTTGGAAAGTGCATCCCTCTAATCTTCCCAACAATGTCAATTTAACCTGTTTTTCTGCATCTATGGATTGCTACGCCAATGTGTCCGACTGATAGAGGGCTAATTTAGCCCCAACGAATGGCCCACCTATCTCTTATTTAGAATGTATAGTTTAAAGCCTATGTGCTGCAATGCTGCCCTCCAGTGTGTACACCCACCAACCCCCTCCATCCACACGGTCTCTTAGCTTTAGGACTAACCATCCCAAAACCTTCCTTTTGTTAAGATGTCAAATGAGCATCTATTTAAAGTATTTTCCTCACAAGCATTTGCTTAGACCTAAGGGCATGTGATTTATTTATTTATTTATTTCATGCATTCCACACGCGTTTGTGAGCAAACATAATCTAAAATGCTGCGTGCACAGCCCCGGCACCGACAGAGCAGTTGTATAATGTATGTGTGTTGGCACCTGACTCAGCATGCCAATGATTTTTGTTGCCTTGGATATGTGACTGGCACCGATCCAAATCTACACCTTCCCTACAAGTCCTCAAAGTGTATTTATATAGTTTTCATGCTTGGCAGGAGCTTTTCCTCACCGCCGGCTTGTAGCGGTCCCAAGGTGGAACGTGATTATGATTGCATGAGACATTATTGCCTTGTTTTGCGATGGCCATTATAAGGATCTCAGGGGACGGCGTACATTGACTCACCAGGATCTATACATCGCTATCTACAGGGTCCGACACTCAGGCGGCAATCAAGCTGAGTAGTTGAAGTGCAACACGTCTTGTTTGTTCATAGCTCCTTTTGGCTGTTGTCAGGCTCTTTCAGATTGCAGTGCTATTTAGTTGCCCATTGTTGACAGTTTAAGTTGGAGCTCCACTTATTTGCTATCACTGTTACCACTTACATGGACAAGTGCCTTTGTTGTTGTTTTGTAAAATCTCAATAATAAGGCTGACAAGTTGTAGTTATTTGTGGGAAATGTTGCAAGAACGACAGAGACAAAATACAATACGATTTACCTCCGTCGTCCCTGATGACGAACCCGTGTGTCCGTGACAACAACGGATATGAACCTTTCTCCTACACAACCCGTTGAACTCGATCGATAAGCCAACCTTTAAGGCAGAATATGCAATTTAGCCATGTATCTGACATGTCCCTAGGCACCCTAATGTTGCTTTCATCTATAGACATTATGTTTATATCCCGAAGATCTTTTAAACTTCACCATTTAGCCTTGCTGACTCCTGGCAAAGTTTATGGAGGATGAGCCTCGCTTCTGTCTCGCACTGTAAACGCCAGTGTAAATACACCCCCACATTTCTCACGGCTGGCGAGCAGAAGCTGTAAAATGCTCAGACGGATAGAGCAATATTCAATTCCTCCCTTGAGTTAGAGGGCAAACTTCTTGGAGGGGCGTCCTCCCTTTGACGTGGCTTTGGAAATAAACTCGAGTGAAATAAAACCTCATCAGCGGTCGCATCAGCGACTCCTTCTCTTTTATCACCAGAGCTCCGACGAAGAACAATTAACAGCTCACCACGAGTCCGAAAACTGAATCACCCTGTAAGCATGCACACATACACCCCCCCTCCCCTCCCCTCAGGCCAGCACTAATGCATCTCCCATTGTGCACACTTCTATAAATTACCAGTGGTACGAGTAGGCAGATACAAATAAAGGTGATTTAGCTCAAAGAGATGCTGAGGGATGGCTCTCATTAGCCCGGAGAGGAAACGCAAGTCCGGACCTAACGGAGAGGAATTCTTGCCCATTAGCGCAATGGCAGCGTGTGTATTGATAGGTTTTTAATAAGATGCTGCTTTAATGGTTATCATGACTGAGTGGGTTTATGGTAATGGGGATGGGCGGCAGAAAGGGGGGCACGGGACGGTTCAAATGACTTTTTAGTCAGATCCGAAGAGGTCCACGTCGGTGAGCAAATGCCCCCTGTGAAGGGTGAAATGAAATAAGTAGCGTGATGATAAAGACTTCCTCTGTAATAACGGAGTGGCTTCAATGAGGATGGAAGTGATGAATTGGTGGAATGGACAGCACTCATGTGTGGGTGTCTTCATTTCCTCCCATTAATCTGAGAGACTCATTTTCCACAGCACCCATTTTAACCCTACAATACTCTTGCCTGGAGATGTTCTAATTGTATTATTAGCTGCAAGTTAAGTAAATGAAGACGATTTAATCAGCCCTCTTTTTCCCTCTATCTCTCCCTTGTGTCCCTGAGATCTTTCTATTAACAGAATTGTTAAGGGATCAATTTAGGCTTTTTTAAATAGGCTGACAACTCTATTGTCTCAATGACAAAGATACTGAAGATTAACCTTGTAAGAACAAACTTTGCAGCTGTAGTTCAGAGGCCTTGCAAAGTATTTTCTATAATTAACAGGAAAGGCTTAAGATGTGTCGATGATCGCCTTGTGTATACCGTATGCATATAAATATTTAAATTAACTAATGCTGCTGATTCGTAATGTGAATTACTTGGTGTTCATAGTGAGCAACATTTCACTTGAAGTGTATTAGAGGTACTCACATTGTCTCCAAGGTTCACGTAGTAAACGCAGTGCAGCGTTGTTCCTGTGCACAGTTCCTGGTTCTACGTCAGAACGCTGGCTCATTATTGGCTAGCTCTTGCGTCAGCATTACATGCATGTGTCGTGGTGCTCACGTGAACAGCGTCGGCCAATAATGAGCCGGCGTTCTGGCGTAGAACCTGGAATATGGAAGTAAATTAATGACAAATGTTTTTGAAACAAAAAGCCTGTTGAATTGCACTACTTGAAACAAATATGCATTGCATTAACCATGCTTGCGTTTTAATGCATTGTATTTTTAGGACTTTTAGCCATTTTTTATTGGCTCAAATTCAACATGGTTGAATATTTAAGCGGTGAATATTTCAATTCAAAACATTTCAAACACATTTTCATTATTAAAAGTTCAATAATCCATATTCACCTTTCATATTTCACTTCCAAAATATTCAAACTGTTTAACAATACAACCTATAATATTCAACAGGCAATTTTCGGTCCACTTTATTTCGCTTTAAAAATTCGCTTCCACAAATTCAGTGGTTCAAATTCGACAGTAAATTCAACATTGACATCCAGGAACTGCAGGAAAAGCAGTAGATTACCGAGCATAATCTCCATCTGCTGTTAGTGGGGGCACCAGCAGGGGGCGCAAGTGCATTTTGTAGACCAGAGCAACAGTTAGAGCAAGCCATTAATTCATAAAAACTGATTTATAGAAATCTAAGTGTATTTGTGATTATTATGAAGGCTGTTTTTATGTTTACTTCAGTGTCTTCACGGTCCCTGTGTAGCCTACATGCATCTTTCTCTACCGTGAACAAGATTATAATGTTATTCCCCCAATGCTGATGTACAGATCAATTGTTAGATTTTGAGGTAGGTAGACATATATTTCTCTTGGTTGTTTAGTTGCCTTAACTTTATATCGCTGTGCTGTGCTGCAGTACTAGGGTTTCCCTCAATACTTCAGTATTGCTGGACAAATAAAACGCTTAACGGATTAATACAGTGATATAAAAGACCAAACTCGCACCTTATTGAGAAGGCTGTAGGCCTACTATATGGCTACAGGCAAGCAAATGGACTCAGAATAATATGAACTTAACGTGCAAAGTTTCACGCTAAGCGGAATGTCTCTAATGTCAAATAAGATGTGTGTGGTACGTCCAATAAGGTCTGTAATGCATGAAGATGGTTATCTGTTAACATCATTACCGTTCATTTCAATGGCAGATGGCAGTATGTGATTTGAAATATTATCTTTGACCACATAACTTCTTGAGGTAATAACCAGCTTGGAGGCAAATTGGCTAATGGCACCACAAGAACGTTCATAGTCCCAAACCATTCCCTGTAGACTATCCTGAGCAGTGACGTAAAAGGCAGCAGATATGGGGGGGGGGGAAGTATTTTATGCTTTTAAGAGCCATAAAAAGAATCAGGCAGTGGTAAAACATGCCGTAATAAAATATTTGTGATTAATAAGGTTATGTTCACTCCACAACTGAATGTGGCCCAGATTTAATTATATCTCAAAACAAATGAAAGCTATTGTTGCGAACTGATGTTCGGTGAAGGCCAGCATGAAATTACACATCAATTAATAATGAGGTTACAAAATGATAGTATTACTATCAGACTTATTGTGGGAACCACTGCTACACTAATGATAATGAAGCACAATTTCAGGTTAGAATGATGTATGAAGGCTTATGAACACTGAAGTTGCATTGGTTCCACATTTACACAGTATTAAAGTGGGCCAAATCAAGCATTTCGTTTTGATTTGTGTCATGGGGAGAAAAAAAACTGATTTGGTCCACTTTAAGCTGCAGTGTGAATGCGATGAAAATAGTCATTATACATAGCTAATTTTAAATGTCTGTCAATAGCCCTATTCGCACGGGGTTAGTATTACCTGGTGACCTCTAGTTATTTGTAATAATTGCGGAGGTTGTCTGTGATCTTAATCCCGTGCGAATCAGCCATGTCTGTAATTTGTGAAGTAAAAATTCCCCCGCAAATGACCTACCATATTTCGCCTAACACAGAGGTCCCGTGATAATATTAGTCCCATGCGAATTGGCATCTCTGTGATTTGGCGGGGTCGTATATAGTTTTTTCAAGGTTTTTGTTTCCTATGCACTTTTTTATCCACCTTTCACGAAGAATGGAGGCTGCATTGGACTGTTTTGATAGTGTGCTGGGTCATATCGCTATACACCATACAACTACCGGTATACAATTTACAGAAAGAGAAAGCTGAAAACCATCAGAAGAATGATTAGAAGAATGATAAAAGAATGCTTAGATGGAGATGAATGACATGTTTAGCAGCATGCGGTAAGGAACATTCTTCTGTTTGATATATCATACAGTTAGACCTATAATAACATCATATCCGGGAGTTAAGTCAGTAATTTTGCGTAAAATCACAGGCTTCGGTTATCCCGTGCGAATGCAAATTCAGATGTGGGGGGGGGGGATTTCTAAATCACACGAGGTCCCCAGATAATACTAATCCTGTGCGAATAGGGTTATGAGGAAAGATGTTTTTTAGAACCACGAGGTGTAGTTATAACCTCTACCAGCAGGGGCATGTTTTTTTCCTTTAAACACTCGAATGCATAGAGGAAGAAGTGGTGCTTTATTTGCTTTTCTGGTATTTTTTTGCTTTACTTTCAGGCCATTTCTTTTTAGTTCAACACCGAAGTGTAATTTCAATGTGTATGTACTACTGGAGGCAGAATGAAATTATCCTTGCAGAACAAGGTAAATTCACTTTCTGAATAGGATTGTTCAGTCAGAAACGAAAGAAGCCCCAAGGCCTGCTTCACTTCTGAAAATAATCATTTTCATATATGTTCACATTTATTGCTGACTTGTCCATTTCTCCCTAGAAAGCATGGGATTTGTAAGAATCATTAATGAATGCACTTTCATCATAATGATCCTAATGAAAAAGGCAACCTGCGTCAGTTAATCACCTCACTTTATGGATGAGGGCTCCTTTTCTTTCACAAAAATCCAACTTTATTTTGACAAGTGCTGGGAAGAGCCAGGAACTTCTGTAGCATACCAATGCCGAGATCTATCATGACCTGACCGCAAGCACCTTCAGAGACGACCCAAGTCTCATGCAGGAGAGATTTTATTAATGGTGTCTTTTCCCACCTGGGCTTTGAACCTCTATTTGTTATCAAACAAATGGGAAGTGAAAATGAACGTGAGGAGCCCAGAGACTCCATGTGGAAAATAGTGGGAAATGAGTTCGTTGTGCACCATTCACATGCTGTAGCTCTTGACATAGAGCTGCATTTTAAGCAGGCCGTCATTCGTAATCTACCTCATTCTCATCTACATAGAACCGGTGAATTCATGAACAGCACATGCAAAACAGCTCGATGATGTTCAGCAGTCAATGGGCAAGCTATATATTGATCTAATACTTTTTTTTTTTTCATTTCGTGTTGATTACAGAAAATACCTAGAGCGATAGCTGGGTCTCTTTTCTTGGCCTCATTGTTATGCCAAGTTTCTGTTTGATCCGAGTAGCGATAGGCTAAAGGCATTTTAAAGCATGCAGATTAGGTTTGGATGAATGAAGTGTATCTGACCTAGATGGACTGCACTTGGCCTCTTTCGTTGCTGAAATTATATTCTTTTGTACCTTTTTTTAGCAGGTCTATAAGTATATTCTCGAAAGCCATCCACTTTTCTGTGCAAACCACCTAATTGCGGGCAATTCTGCCAAATCCACAAAAGAAGCGATAGCATTCTTTTATTTTCAATCTGCTCTTTATAAGCGCATAATCCTATCACATCAGAAAGCTTACTTTCATTTACTGTAAAAGTGCACGCCTGTCAGCACTACACACACTGAGAAAGTCGAGTCCAAAATGAGGCAAACCAATCAGTTGAGAAATCTTTCTTTCTCTCCTCTCACTCTCTCTCACTTTCTCTCTTTCTATCAGACGTGGACGGCTGATAACCAACCTCCCACTCACCCTCCACTCCTGTGTGTCTGCACTGTGGCGATAAGCAAATCAATATCCTGTCACTTCTCATTTTTACCCTCCCAATTCTGCTTTCTGCACCCTGCACAAGGTGACAAGGCCTGCTCCGTGGTCTGGCGGAGCAATCTCTGCACTTTTTTGCTGGCATATTCACCATCTCGTGGTACCAGACTGTGTTATGACTCCGCTGGGCAAAAGCGCTGGATGGAGTTGTAGTGGAATGTGTGAATCACATGATCTCAGTTAGCTTACACAGCGCTGCTGGAGGAGATGTGTTCAGTCAAGCAGCACCATCTCTACTTCCCCAATGTGTTCTTTATCTGTAGTCTGTCCATGACAAGAAGATACAACAGGAATGAAGTCATGTATACTTTTGTGGTGCCAGAAATGTCAGACGTTAGATGAGTGTGATCACATTAAAGGGACTGTTCCATCAGAAAAGAAAATTCGGTCGTCATTTACTTACCCACATGTCCTTCCAACTTCTCATGCCCTTTGTTCTAGTTACAGTGAGAGACACTGATTTTGTTTTATACAACTTGAAGAAAGTACATTTTGATTCAAATCTGATCAAATTGTCTCAAATAAAGCAATAGTTTGTGCAGTTTTCATCGCAATTCTTTCAAGAATTCTGAAAATACTCCAAAATCTTTGCAAAGAATAATTTAATACATTTTTGATTCCACACCCAATGCTAAGACGTGGACATTTGGCTTAAAATGACACAAAATCAATGATCAGTTATATTTATATAGATTGAGCATATTTTAGAATCACTCATTTTGATTCAATTGAATTCAATTGAATTATCTGTCCAAATAAGATTGTCCACTAAATAATTGCAGCAGATTCACTGTAGAACTCAGCATGCAACTTTGGTGTGGCTTACACCGTGTCCTAAACAGATAAAATCCAGCTACAAATAATTTCTGTCCGTCCACACTAGACGCGACGTGACTGCGAGATGCGTACAAATCAATCAAAAGCCACAGCCAATCAGAACAGCGTGTGGGCGGGCTCTCGTGGTAAGTGCACAGCACCAGAGAGTAATCTTGACGACACTCGCAAGAAAATGGATAAGTAGCTACATAATCAAATTCTCAAATATTACACCGTTTAAACATTATTCAAATACATACTGAGTTACTAAAACAATCTTTGTCAAATAATACACTTGTTTCTTCACGGTTTGAACGTTCTTGTTTCCATTTGTTTAATTTCAAGATATGAAGTGAATTATCCATTGTTGCTTTTACAGCTACAAAACTGGAGCACTAAATGATATTCAAAGTCACATTACACGCTTTTAACATTAAATAAAGCACATAAACAGTACCTGAGATTATCATTGGCACACTTGTTTGTTGTTCCAGCGCGATGTCGCAGAAAAATAGAAACCGTTTCTAAAATAGAATCGTCGCGGCGTCATGGCTGGTTAGGACAAAAAATTCTGATTAACATGGAAAAGATACCTTTTATCGCGCGACGTCGCATCGCTTGTAGTTAGGACACGGTGTTAGACTGTATAGGCTCTTAATATGTCTCTTTTTACAACAGATTGTTCTGGTTCTCGAATCGGATTGGCCTAGAGCCTTTTCCAGCCATGCTATATTGACCAGTATCTCCACCGGAACTGTTTCACCGTTTTTATCACTCCGCTTGCAGCATTTCTCCCAGCGAGTGTCATGGCGGACAAGCAAACCACCATCATTTTACAAATACTATTAATTTTACAAATACTACTGTTGTTGTGTTACGTAATGTAGTTTTAAGAGTTTTTTAAGACCTCAAATATTCGACTTATACATAAACATAGCGCCTATTTGACAATAATATTTGTTTCGATTTTTTCTGGAGATGGGAAATCAAATGTTTAGACCGTATGCCTTTTCTGGGGGTGTTTAATAAACTGGTAAACTTTATATCGATAAAACAATTCTTATGAACTGTAATAAAGTGCGTGCTCTCCCTTTCATTACTGCCGTGACCATTATCGCTCCAGAGAATCTAAGCTGGATCACGAACAGTTGGTATGGATCCGTCCTTGAGTAAAAACTTTTTTACTTTGTCCCTTTGTATTGACCCTCGTTCACAGAGCAATTCGGTGTAAAATGATTTTGCGCAGACATAAACTAATTGAGGTATGGGGGTGCATCCCTTCAAAAACAAAACTAAGATCTTGAGACTGATCTGATGTTGGGAGTACATGAAGACTGTTATGTTCACTCTTACTGTACATCCAACACCAAAACACCCGAGTTGCCGAATTTTTGTTACCACCACAGCTGCTCCGGCCTAGAGAAAATGGCAGACAGTGTTCAACTCGCTCAGGGTGGGGTCTGTGTCCATCAGCTGTCGTGGGCAGGGCCTGTTCAAAGTGATGTCACTTTGCCCAGAATCTGTGAACAGCTTGTTTCGAGACACTGCATATGATTTATGGGGATTAAAAAAAAAGGAGTTGGTGGATTTTCATTAGTAGTTGTGTAGTGTACACACACTGCCAACACACATTTATGTTCAAACACCATGTAAAGGTGAATTTTGCATAATAGCTCCCCTTTAAAGGGATAGTTCACTTTGAAATTAAATGTTGGTATGTTTTAGCTTACCTCAAGGGCATCCAAGATGTAGGTGTCAATTTTGATATTTTTCGGTCAAACCATTCTTGTCTGACAGTCATATCATGCAGGTCTATGGTCATTGTCTCAAAGAGCATGCACAGAGTCCAAATTAAAACAATTCCCCATCGTCCAAATTAAACAATTCCCCATTGTAAGTACACATTGATGGCCTAAGACACGAAACGAGCGGTTTGTGTGAGAAAACGAACGGTATTTATATAGTTTTTACCTCTTGTAACACATCCACGTCCAAGTGATCTGAGGGCGCGAGCGCATCCTGGTGTGTGACGTGTGCGCAGACTGGTGCATAGATGTATACACTAGATGTCGCCTTGGCTACGGCAGTTCATTGGAACGAATGTCTTTAATGCGAAATCTGTGCACATGTCACACAGAAGGAAGCGCCCGTGCCCTCAGATCACTTGGACGTGGCTGTGTTACAAGAGGTAAAAACGATATGAATTCCGTTTGTTTTCTCACACAAACCGCTCGTTTCGTGTCTTAGGCCATCAATGTATACTTACGATGGGGAATTGTTTAAACGTTTTGACCTAAAAATATCAAAATTGAAACTACTGCGGAAAAAAAGACACCTACATCTTGGATGCCCTTGAGGTAAGCTAAAACATACCAAAATTTAATTTCAAAGTGAACTATCCCTTTAAGAGGTATCATATTTAATCAGGCAGAAACAAATGTAGTGTTTTGTCTTTTCCTTTGTTAAATATTTTTCACTTTCTAATACTGTCTGATATGTAGACATTTGGATTATATTGACAGAAAAAATAAGGATCAGTAATATTTATATTGCAAGACTGATTTAAGAATCACTTGATGTAAATTGAACTATCTGTCCAACTAAAGACTGTCTGCCAAAATTGCAGCAAATTCACTGTCAAACGCAGCATGAAACTTTGGTGTGGCTTAGACACTGTAGGCTCCTGACTGACAGAGAGCTGTGATGCAACTTCTCTGTAACATTTAGTTTCATGTTGCACATAATGTAGTCACATAATCATTAGTAATAAAACGCGGTGATCTTCATCATGACCAGATGTGAATTGCTCTTTCATAATGTCATGACTGGAAGTTATTCTTTTTTTTGACATTTCCCTCTGTTTGAACAGCCATTCTTAATATTCATCTTATGGATTATGAAATATTGTCATCAGAGTGAACACCGTAGATTGTGATGCCATGAACAATCTACAGGAATCTTCATTTTGCCCTTTTCTCTGCCTTTAAATTCATACATACCCCAGAATAGTATCTACCTCAGATCAGTTTGCATATTTTTTTTTTAACTACTGCATTGCCCTGAGGTTATTCCTCATGGCACATCTAATGTGATATCTCACAAATTAGTAATGATTTTAACATGATGTATTCCAGTATTGTCAGTACGACTTTGCATATGCTGAAAATACATATAGAAACACAATGGCATGGCACCATACAATACTAATCTATTTGAGAACAATACATTTATGCATAGAATTTAAGACCACTGTTTTGGTGACCACTATTTTCTCCCCTTGTTTTTTCAGTTTATTATAAAAAAAAAAGAAAAAATAATAGGATGTCATCCCATATAATGTTTGTAAAAGGGAAAAAAGCCATACCCACCTGAGCGATTTGTGTGTGTGTGTGTGTGTGTGTGTGTGTGTGTGTGTGTGTGTGTGTATACTGTGTATATATATAGATATACACTCTAAAAAAAATTTTTGCTGTTTTTTTGGGGGGTCAAATATGGACAAACCCAGCCGTTGGGTTACATTTTTAAATTACATTTTTAACCCAACGTTTGGGTTTGTCTATATTTGACCCAAATTTGGGTTGAAACAAACCAGCATCTTTTAGTGTATATATATATTTACATTTTCAAATGTTTTATTATAACTTAAAAAAAATAGAAGTTACATTAAATTAAGTTTATATTTATTTATTTATCTACTTAATAATTTGATTATGTTTCATATAAATGGCAATGTTGCTTTGAAGGAAATTATTAAGCATTAAGACTCCCCATAGTCAAACCTACAAGACAGAACCTGTGTCAAAGTCCGATTAGCTGTATGCCTCCTAATGGCGGCTATGGCCTTCCCAAATCATAATTTAACAGAGCAAACACAAAGACTACTTGGATATCAACTGAACAAATGAAAAAAGATTGGAAGCATCCAACTGAAGGATCACCATTTTATTCTTGTGTGGCATTGATAACATTGTTACGGCTTCACAAGAACATTAAGATAAGTCTTGCCTCTTACCCAGAGCGCCTTCACTAACACAGATAGAGAAAGCTTGTTTCTCTCAGGAGAAGTCCATAGATCAGAGCCAATACATGAACGTTAAGCATGTCAATACAGAGCATCCACAGCTGAGCCCAGTTAATACAAAGAATGATGGAGTACTCTCCTGAAGATTTCTCTTATTTGTGTGTATCGATCATTTAATTTTCTCTTCGCGATACGTGTACACATTACCTTGCACGTGCCCTGGAAAAGCCAGTAAATAAATATTGCTGAGGCACTTTTGATTTAAAGAGATAACCATAAACCTAATTATTTTAAATGTGTGGTGAATGCACATTTGTTTTCATGCAACGAAAAAACAATTTCATGTATTTTTTAAAAAGCTTTTCATTTCAAGTCGTTTTATTTCAAAACAGGAAAGTCTGATTACATTCTTTCTAGCAGTAATAGGCAATGTAGCGTTTTAAATATTACAGAAATCTCATTCACTGACAGCTATCGCTCAATCATATCCGCGACTAAAAATGTGTCGTGCAGGCATTCATAGCTCTTGTTACTTGCGTGAAACAGACTGGGAATGATTTGTTTAAATATGCAGTGCCTCGGGCGATGTCAAGTAAAAGTATTTTCCATTTTTCTACCATTTGCAAGGCCCGTCAAAGATACTTGCACGAAGCAGTGCATTGTGGGTACATTTTGTAGTGCTTGAACCTAGCCAATGAACTGTGGATGTAGGGAAGAAATGTCACATCTCCCAATGACTCAAATTCTTAACTTGAAAATGTCACTCATGTAGTGGCCTAATGAAAAATGGATGGGTCTGACCACCTCCTGCACATCAATAAGCTCTCTCCAATCTGTTCCCGCCGATTATTGCTTATCTCCACGCTGGCACGCACCTATCACCTGCTGTAGGTAAATGAGCTACTGCATCTACACAGCAGCCAATGTGACTTGATCTGCATTCATATAAAGCAAAATTTAAAACAAATCCAAATTGACAGCCGTGTCCAATTTGATATTCACAAAATACTCCCAACGTCCCTGCCTCTGCCAGTTGTTCATCACACAGCTCTAACATTTGTAGGCTGCTAGATTTGAAGTTTACATTTCTAGTCCAAACACAGACCATCATATCTGGCGTCAAGGATCGTCTTTACCTTAGTTTGGCTGTGACCACAGGGCCTGATATCATTAATTGTTTTAACCTTTCAAATTGTCTGAATAATGCAATTGTTTCTTCACTAACTAATTGTACCCATGGGGGGAAAGTTAAGTATTAACATTGCATGAACAGTTGCTTTCATTTCATTTCACTCCAGCATATACCTTGAAGGAGAGTCAATTAATTCAAAGAAGTCTGCAGTTACTTGTAAGAAAAAAAAAGAAGGATTTCTCATAGTTTCTTTGAGCATTTTTCTTGTTGTTAAAATGTTAAAATTATAGGGTGTTTCTAGTTTAGTAATAAGTGCACTGACTGCACAGGGAGTCAGTCGTTTTTAAAGGGTTAGTTCAAGGGTTAGCCCAAAAATGTCCAACACACGTTCACACACCAATGTCTGCTCTCGTGTCAAAACAACACGTATGCATCGTGGTGCTCTCGTGAACGCGCGTTGGATATTAATATTTTGTAAATAAAATGGTTAATTGTTTATTGCGCAAACAAAGCACTAGTGTCGCTTCATAAAATTGAGGTTAAACCCCTGGAGTCACATGGATTACTTTAATGATGTCTTTACTGTCTTTACTACCTTTCTGGGGCTTGAAAGTGGTAGGTGCGTAGGCTGGTAATGGAGGGAAATAAATATTTCATTAAAAAGATATTCATGTTCCGAAGATGAACGAAAGTCTCACGGGTTTGGAACAGATGAGAGTGGGTAATTAATGACACAATTTTAATTTATGGGTGATCTATCCCTTTAAGTCTGTCCTATTTCCAAAATCATCCCAGTGCACTTATATGCTCATTTACTGGCACAGCAAAAGCCAGACCTGTGTTGCTAATGTTAACTAAAACTATTAAAACTAACAAAAAATATTTTTGATTATTGAAATTAATCTGAAATAAAATCTAAATATTAGATGGAAAAGTTAACTTAAAAACATAAAAATTAGAAATGATGCCTCGGCAACTGAATAAAATAAGTTTTGTTTACTGAAAATTACTGAACCAACACTGAACAAAAAAAATGAAGCTAAATTGAGAAAAGACAAAATCACAAGAAAATGACTAAACCTTAAACTAAAAATGAAATATAGTTATTTTGGCATTTAATAAATACTATAAATGAATAAAAAATAAATAGGGGATAATGTACATCCAGCCGGCTTTTATAGCAGAATAAACCCTGACAGGGTGATCAGAACTTGCATCACATTGAAAGGGTTTATTCTGCGATAACAACCGTCTGGATGTGCATTATCCCGCTTATTACACTACTTACCACATAAGTAAATAATTAGACACAAAATATTGACTTGAGTTCAAATATTGTATAAGGTCTTAAAACGCAAAGCTTCCTAGGACAAAGTTTAAACTAGAGACCTTGAAAGCCGGGGACACACTTAAAGACGAACTGAAACATTCTAGGACTGAACTGAACACACTTACTTCCAACGACTGCAGCAGATTTTAAACACCAACTGTGAACACCGACTGTACACGACTGTCTATGACTCGGCGCGTTTGGGCATGATCAGTCTTAAGCATCAAATTACATTCATAATCATCAAATTACATTCATAATCATTAAGTGTGTCCCCGACATAAGGGATACGGTACAGTCATACCACTTATTATACGGTATTTCGCCCACTGATCTATATAATGACATATAGATCAGTGATTTCGCCACATAAATAATTATGGGGATAAGAGATATTAGATAAAACTGTTTTAAAATCTTACCCATTTGTGATTTTATAGTCCATTACAGTGTACAAAACAATAGTCACAAAATGGAAGCAGCTGCGTTTGAAACGAGAGAGCGAGTCCACGATACCCGGATAACATCATTAAATAACTGTACACAAAATATTGATTTCAGTTTGAATATTCTATTAGCTCACCAAACGCAAAACTTCCACGAAGAAAAATCGTTCATAGCAAGCGTAAAGCGCTGCCTTCAGTTATCCGGATGAGCCAGTTGTATCCTTATTTACCGGTTGTTATCAGGGAATAACATACCACTGGATGACGTGTTTGACCAGTCAGAATAAATTATTGCACAGAGCCATGTATTAATACTAAAATAACACCAATGATGACAAAATTGATATTTAAATACTCATTTTGTACTGGGGTACTAATATTTATACTGTAATTATTTATTTTTTTGATTCATTTATTTATTTTATTTATTGTGTGTGTACATCATCTGTTAGCTTCATGTAAAATGTGTAGGACAAGTGCATATTCCATAATGGCACTGTACTTCTTAACAGCTAAAATGAAGATGGACGATGGGGTTAAGCAGCGATGTTGTTGATAAATACCAGCTGCATTTTAATGCACAGCTTAGTAATCGTGTTGCAGGTAATGGAGTCATCAGTGTTCCAATGTTGAGTAGATTAAGACCCTTGCTAGTATCCATATTCGTGTTCACAAATGAGTCATAGGTAAGGACAGTGATTAGCCTCAGCCATAAACCTTGGGAACTGTAATTAAGGAATAAAGCATTTAATAATTGGGTGTTGACTACAGTGTATTGCAAAACGGAGATATGGATGACTCATGCGTTGCTGGTTTCTTAACTTGTTTTATTCCGCTTCACATAGTGTACATGTTAAGCATCGAAACTGTTGTCAGTTAATTCCATTATTCCTTCAGAATTTATGGCTGGCTTGTGGGGATCTGGTCAAGGTATCTGTCAATTTCAATTTCTGAAAGTGTTTCTCATATAATGTGTAGTTTTAAGAGCCTGGTTTGGTCCTGATCTGCATGATGAGGAAATCTAAGGCTTAGATTAATCACTTCATCACTGTTCAGTCTCATCTGTGTTTATCCTAGAAAATTCAAGGTATTGCTAATCAGTGGTTTGAACACCATTGCATAGCTTTCAGCCTGAAAAGGATTTAATGCATTGCTTTATCTACCATCACCTTGGCAGCAGAGAAATTTGTGTTTGCTCAGTCAGCTTACATTTGATTTATCTTCCATGGTACAATATAATCTACAGACACGCTTCAGGATTCTTCTGTCATTATGCGTCAAGCCAGAGGCTCTTGGGTCATTCAAGCAGATATTCTCTTTTTAAAAAGATGCTTTGAATTTCCGACTCTCAAATAAAATATTTTACACTGTAATTATTTTATTTTCACATTCCGCTCTGTTCTAATCAAGCATTGTATGAGCAGAGCAGTTGTTTTAATTTATTACCAGAAGACACTAAGTGCATGGAGAATAGTTTTGTATATGAGAGTAAGAACAAAAAAAAAACAAAAAAAATGTTTTAGTGGGTAAGAGTAATTGAATGAAAACTTTTTATAAAAAAAAAATTCTTCAAAACTTCAGTCTTGAATGAAATGTTAAAGATTTATAGCACTGGGAAATGTGAAAGCAAAAATAGCATCAATTATGCATTTTACCGTAATCCAACTTTAATTTCAAGTTTAGCTAGTTTTTTCAAGACCCCCCAAAAATTAGTTTTGATAAACAGGGTATTTCCTGTGCTGACTAGAGTTGGGTATCTTTTGAATTTTAACAATTTCGACTCCGTTTCCGATTCTGCTTATCACTTCCGATTCTTATTGATTCTTAATTTCGATTACAATAAGGTAAAAAAAAAAAAAAAAAACGTATATCATTCACATTTATTCTAAGTTTTTTTGCAAAACATTTAATTGTAGCTGAATACCATGAACAAAAATCAACAGGCTAAAGATCACTTAGACAAGGAATCTTTGGATATGGTTTAAAAATTCCACAGAAAAACAACTAGCCAAACTAATGTAAATTCCAAGCATTATTAAAGTCAAATAAAAATTTTGCAATCGCAAATTAGCACATATAAATCTGAACAAAGATATGATTGAGTGTTTTTAGGTATTGAGGTACAGAAATTGTAATCAAATTTAAAATATCACTGCACTTTAAAAAATAAAATATACATTACAAATATAGTTACAAAAGTGAATCAGTCAAGGAGAGCAAGGTCATTTTCTGTCTTGTTTTCTCGTTTTTGATTAAAGGTGCTACAGGTATGTGGAGTTTTCCTGGATGCGCGCTCCCGAGCCTCTCGCATCGTCTACTGACTTTGCACTCAACAGCGACGACACTGCAACTTTATGACGTGGAGTCTGCTAATACTAAGAAACGACTCCAACGACTCCAAAAAACACAGACTCCAACACAAACTCCACATAATAATAAAAAAAGCATGTGCACGAGCACTCACTTGTAAACGTATTGGTTGCAATCTGAAACATCACCGCTAGATGCCGCTGAAAACTCCACATAGCCCCTTTAATGCTATTATAGAGACTGCAGCAGGAATATTAGGCTTCTTTCACTTTAAGATCCACTACACTGTTACTTTTTACTTTAACTTAAGACATAAGTTTACAAGTATATTTTGACATTTTTGTGTGTATTGGTCCATTCATGTGCAAAAAGACATGGAAGAGAACTCAGTTCAGTATCGCGCAGTATACCTCTTAATCGATGAGGAATCGAAATATTAATTTTATAAAAAGTATCCGATTCCAGAACTGAAATTGATTTTCGATTCCCATCCAGGGGTGCGTTTCCCGTACAACTATATAGCTCACTGCTTAACTACCATAGTATGATGCATCGTTGGAGAAATCAACTAGCTCGTCACGACTGTTTCCCGAAACCATATGTCGCAAAGTATCGTTCAACCACGCTGGTTTATGACGTCTCGCACGTGGTGGACTAATAAATTATTTTAATTAATCTGTTTGAGATCGAATTAACGCTAGATTTTGTCATATAAGTTACAGACATGGCATCTGAAGACCATTTCTAATTTTTCTCAGTTATTTTGCTTTATTACCAGACTCAATATTTGGCTCGTTCTTACATAGTAGAGCGCGTTCGCACATGCGCAGTCTTCAAAAACGGTGTTTTAAATCTCTTGACAAACTAAAAGACGTAAATTACATTTGTATGTATTCTAAATAAATAACACGGGTTGTACTGAATGTCAGCTTGCTTATTTTGCTAAAGATAAGGATTTATTCAGTCTACATCTCATGTAAACTAGAAACTATGCTTCTAACCACAGCTCGATAGCAGTCGTTCCAACCACACAAGTTTGCGATGCTGTTTGCGAACGTTCGTTGGAACGATGGTTTCGGGAAACACCAAATCGTTGAACTATGCTGATAACGACGGAACTTGCGACCATAGTTGGCTAACGATGCTTTCGGGAAACGCACCCCAGTGCTGACGCATATTCAATTGAAAGATGAAGTCAGGGTAGGACATAAAGAATGTCTAATAAAAAGGTTAAAAAAAACAGACAAAAACAAAAACATTTAAGTTCTGGGAGTAAAAACCATAGACAGTAAAAGAAATGGACACAGCGACCCCATAGATTTCAATGGAGAAAAGTGAAGCCCATTAGAAGCACTCACTTCCTGATGCTTGACCGTACTGCGCTGGCTCAAACTGAGCTTGACGACGTAGATGTGACGTTAGCAACCTGTCTGACAGTTGTCTTCTAGTAGCTGTGCCGAGATAAATCTGAATCATTCCTTTCCGAATCTCGCAGAGACGGAGAGCGTGAATATTAGCTGTCCATGAGCTAGCAGCGGGAGCAACTTTATCACTCTCTATGGGCTTCTCCCTTGCCTTTATTGGACTGTATACCTCCACGTCCCCCCGATTGCTCACGAGCTTCTCCGCCTGTCTATACGGTAATTTCTCTTCTGTGCGACAAAGTCGAGTGCTTATGACGCAATCGTTAGCCTTTTATACATTCGTGTTTCTTTAGAAATAAATAATGGACAAATGGAGTCTTTGGATGCCTCAGATGTAAAGTTATTCGCTGTCAAAGTGACGTCAAAATGAACGGGAGTCAATGGAATGCTAACAGCAGGTGATGTTCTGCTACAATGGCGGCCCCCGAGGGAAGCTTCAGTTTCCGGCTGATGGATTACCCCCTTGGTAAAAACCCCATTCATTACTCATGATTCTGAAAAAACTCCACCAATCAGAGAAAGATTAAATTGCAGCAAAAGAAGACTTTAGCATCTACCCAATCCCCTGCGAATGACGTAATCGATTCAATCTTCAATTATTTTGATTGTCGTTTGCAATGCTTCATGGGATTCTTCATGCTTAATGTTGTTCTTTACAGTTTTGCACCTTTTGCCATTTTGTCTGAATTTCACAAACTTTTTTGTTTAACTTCAAATCAAAGATTCTAATGTTGTGATTCACCTTGTAACTGGTTGTTAGTGCAGGATGAGTCATCAGCAGTTTGGGTGCAAGTTTGTACAACTCTGTAAATGCACATGTATATATTTGCTAATTGTGTTGGCTTTGAGAAGTAGGCTACTGTTTACAAATAGCCTTGAGATATCATAAAAAAAATATCCATGGACTATAAGAGAGCTGTAGATGTCATTCATGTTGATGGTTTCTATTAAAACCACAGCAACAAAACCGAAAGAATGAAAAGATGTGACCTTGTGCATGAACATATCATGCACTCGTTTATTCACAAACACACAAAGATGCATTCACACATACCCACACGCACTCCCCCTCTCTTCCACTGCTGTATGCGAACATCCACATGGGTACACAAGTAACCACAGGTTCACCTCACTCTCATATTGCAGTTCACTGCACATCTATAAATAGGCTGTAGGGCACCGCACAACCTCAATATGCTACTCCCATACACTTCCACTGCAATTATCCCAAGGTGTATTTCAGTTAAGCAGTCAAGCACAGGGAATCAACCCCTCAGTTTATTCAGCAATGGTTAATAGCACTGAAAATATCTAATAGTTGCGAGCAATCATTGTAGTCAAAATGTGAAACTGAGTGTTTTTTTTTTCTCCCAGTAAAAGATGATTACATCTAACACATGCATGAATACCCTTATTTCACATTCAGTCGGAAATAATCTGTTTCCTATTCAAGGTGTAAGGAGTGGGTCTAGACACAACTCTCGCCCTTGTTGGCATGTCTTCCTTTTTGTATGACACATGCTTTTACTCTAAATTCTGCATGAAGGCAATTTCCATTCTCATTGTAAAACAAAAAAAGTCTGCTAGTTAAATGTCTTGCAGTTTCTCTTTTATATAGATATTGCTTTTTATTCTGCATGTGGGAGCGCTGTGAGAGGAAGAGAGCTGTATTTTATTTGCTTGGCTAAGGCTTCTATTGAATGTGGAATCGGCAGGCAGCATCTTGACTGGGCTGAGGGGCGGGGGGCAAGTTTGAGAGAGGCAGACTCAAAGACTGTGAGAGGCTCTCTGAGCGAGAGCGCCTTTGATATTCCTTCATAGGTTGACGGTGACCTTCCTCTGCTCCTGATGAACCCCGGGAACAGAGACATAACGTGGATGAATTGTTCTGCAAGCTGTCCTTTCGCCTTGTGTGCCGCTAACTGTAATGAAACAACTGCAGTCTGCATGTGGCCAGAGGGATTAACTCCTGGAGATCTAATACACACACAGATGCGCAGATAAAAACACACAACAGCTTGGCAGCTCAGTGTAAAGAAGAAAAGGCAAACTGTGGACATTTTTCTTTCAAGATATATTTATAATACATGCAGTGCAGAGGAGTGTTGAATAACCTGCATTGTCTCGAGAAACTTTACAAACAAACCACTTAGGCTTACGATGCTTTTGGGAAATGCAGCCCTGGTCTAGTTATGAAACATTCATTACATTACATTACATTACATCATATATTATATTATAATCAATGTCCACTACACTATATTATATAGAGAGGTTTAAGGATCTAATTCATGGTAAATAATTTATGCATCTGCTTCATATGCAATGCTGAACTGGATGATCTGATAGAATATAAGCAATGCAAGTTTTAATACTTTTATAATACTATATAACAATTAATAAATTATCTATTTGTTCCATCTATTCATCTAATTTTGGTTTCGGTTTGGTTCGATGTTTTAACCCCCAGAGTATTTCATGCGCATCTCCTCCAAACAGACTGGCAGACTGTTTTTTTTTTTTTTTTTATTTACCCGTCCATCCATACATCCACTATTCTATTTCTATACCTCCACTGTGTGGACCATGAGCCCTCCAAGGTAGTTTGATCAACCCACTGTCTTCAGGCTCAGCAACTTATTTGACCTTACTTACTTACAGCAATATACCCTCTCATAGTGGAGATAGTGCAGTATGTTGCAGGCTGAGCAGAGCCATCTTGTTTTTTCTTCTTCTTTATTATAGATAATAAGCCCTGACGTTTAATTGTGAATCGATGGCTAAATTGTTGATGAGCAGAGATCTATGAGGTGTGAGCTTGGATGGACTGGTGTCACAAAGATAATAACGGTGTGTGGACACTGAATAAAAATCATTCTGAGGGAAAACAGAGGTAAGATTTTCTCTTGTTCTTCCACCAAACTGACACGGGGGGAAATTACATCTTTGATGCTTTTCGGTCCTTCCAGAGTGAATCCATTCAAAGGAGCAGAGTGTATCTGGATTTTCTACAACTAATTAAGACTTAAGAAGGAAAAGAAGCCGTCCTCTTCGATTCAGTGCTGTTCTCTGTGTGAATGAGATTGCATTTGACTCATTCTCTGAAGGGACACCAAACTAATACTGGTTATAAAACAACATGGCTTTGATTTGCCGCTTTTAGTATTCTTTGGATTCTTGATTTAGAATTTTTGATTTACACCACATGCGCTGCATGAACTTAAATTACATTCAAATTAATAAATGCCTAATGGCAGTGTTTTCCAACCTGGAGGTCATGACCCCCACTAGAGGTCGCTAAAGATTTATGAGAATTTGTCAACGCCAAGCTCACTCTTGTTTGAGGGTAAGGGATGAGACGGTTACCAGTTTGCCGATAAACCACGATGCAATTTACGATGGTTATTAGTACAGTTTAATATTTTAATCATCATTAAAACCGTATTTCATTGCCAGGATTTGGAAAACTCACGGTAAATACCGTCCAGTATTAAGCAAGGTAAACAACAGTCTCACGCAGACAGCAGTTAGCTTACAGCATACAGCGTAGGTTTTGTTTAGTTTGAAAACAAATGGCGGGAAGAAGTAAGAGGTTTTACAGGATTTACAACCAAGTTATTTGGGAAATTATATGAATTAAAGTTTAAATTCACTCTATGAATGTATCTCTGAGAGAACTGGCTGCCTTGAGAAAAGTTTTAATTGCATTTTCTTTTGATCTTCCCTCCATGTGGGAAACAGCTCTATTTCTGCTGTTCTATAAACGCCACCTACTGACAGAGAGTGGATTTACATTTTCATTCAGCATGTCAGCAGTTTTTGTTTGTGAAACTTAGACCACATTTATATGTGCTGTTGTAAATGTTAGCCAGTTAATGGAAAAAAGGTAATTTGGATAAGGTATCCATAATTATTCATTGGACTAATAAAATACATATAATCATATTGACATCTGGTTTCTTGAAAATGGCTTAAAGGCTGGAATACTAGGTTTATCATTTAAAAAAAAAAAATTTGGTCAATATATTATTTGAACATTTATTACATTTTAGTAGATAACATTATGTTGTAAGTCAAATCCGGTTGTAGTCATTAATGCTATTATTTTAATGTTTTTGCTGTTGTTGCATTTATTGAAAATATAACAACTGATTTTGTATCCCCTGACAGTAAATTAATTGTCTGCCAGTGGGAACTGCCCTATGGAGTCACGATATAGACCTGCACAAGCTGTTCTGTACTGTATGTTCTAATGTCTGATTGTTGCGTATGTTGTTTGAAAACCTCAGGCATTGCAGACGCATTCAATTTCAAGAGTATTATTGATGTGGAAAGAAAAACTTTCCACCAGAATACTCTACTATTTGGTAACAAACACTTGAATGGTTGGCCTTAAAAAAAAGAAACTTTATTACTAAACAAACATCTTACCTTATTTCACCATTTTACTCGTGCATCATTATGGTACATCCAAGGGCAATTTATTAAATAACAAATATTTTTAAATGTATAGTTGTTTAAAGGATAATTCCGGTATTTAACACCTTGAGTCTATATTGTAGTTTGTTTTGGATGAACAATAGTGGTGGACAAAAATTTTTTGACAATGGTTCCTCTCTCGAGTTTTTGACTATAATAGAATCGGCCATGGACCCATTTAACATTGGAGTCAATGGGCATGTCCGAAAATGTCATTAAAACAGCCAATAATGTTCGTTTACAAAACTGTTAAACTCACCGAGTGGTTAGTGGTGTTCGTTGATGATTATAAACAATATATCGTGGCAATATATGATTCCAATCTGTTTATTTTGCTATAGTGGAACTATTTTTTCAGACACTTCACAACCGTGTAACTTCCGCTCAATATTTGAATCTGAAGCGTTAGCACATTCCCGACCACTTGATGGCGATAACCGATGTTTATGTCTCGCGGGACACTCACGGTCACAGTCGAGTTCAACTTCATATTGCACTGGTCAGTGGTCACGTCTTTCAATATTTTCAAGGTTTTGTTTGTTTATTTCGCTTACTCTCCCGGAGCACAGTTGCTCTGCTCGCTAGCCTTATGAGAAACGGAAGCGAGCAAAAAGACTACATCGACCAAATGTAAACAGCCCCCTTTCCGTTTCCGGTAGCGCATTTATATTAACGAGCACTCAGTCCTTCAACAGAATTCAATGGGATTTTACAAAATGACGAATAAAACACGACAGAAACTGTATTTCGCAACACTTTTTGTTTCTGGAACATCAACTAACATCACTAATCACTCGGTGAGTTGCACAGTTTTGAAAACTAATGTTAAAGGTTGTTTTAATGACATTTTCGGACATGCACATTGACTCCAATGTTAACTGGGTCCATGGCCAATTCTTTTATGGTCAAAAACTCGAGAGAGGAACCATTGTCAAAAAAATGTTGTCCACCACTCTTGTTCATCCAAAACAAACTACAATATAGACTCAAGGTGTTAAATACCGGAATTATCCTTTAACTCTGTCCCCACCATTGAAGGATTAGTTCACTTTCAAAAAAACTTTCATACTTGTAAACACTGGGTCGGTACTTACGACTACGTCTTGCGTGACCTTTCCAACGTGATGACGTAATACGTGGCACATCTCAGAGATGATACAAAATGGGCATTTGTGGTTAAATAGTATATAATTTTTATTTATTTTTTAGAAAATGACAGATCGTTTTGCTAGATAAGACCCCTATTTCTCGACTGGGATCGTGTTGAGACTTTGAAGCTGCATTGAGACAGACATTTGGACCTTCAAACCGTTGGTTGCCATTAAAGTCCAATTATATTGAGAAAAAATCCTGGAATGTTTTCCTCAAAAACCTTAATTTCTTTTCGACTGAAGAAAGAAAGACATGGACATCTTGGATGACATGGGGGTGAGTAGATTATAAGCAAAAAATTTTTTGAAAGTGAACTAATCCTTTAATGTAATTGTCCGTCAAATATGACACAACGCTTCCCCGCCATTGACAGAATTTTGTGGCAATCCATGTTCTCACCATTATGTGGTAGTGGGCACTATTACGCATCTTCTGAAAGAGTACAGAATCTCCGGATTGAAACACTGGCGATAAAGGAGCAGAAACAAGCTATAGAAACATTGCTTGCGCACATCTAAAATAACACAATCATCAAACATTAAATAGCTTATCAATCAAAACTGTCTAATGTTACCAAATTAAATGACAACCCAGAAAGAGCTACAGGACTGTTGATGTTTGGGGGTGTTGATGGACTTGATCTACTCCTGTGTGTTTTAATCATCGGTCTGAATCCAATCCGGATGCCAATTTCGTAGCTTTTTGTACAAAATGTTGCTATTTTTTTATGACTCTTACCCACATAAAAGTTTTGATTAACAAAAAAAATGCATGAAGCTCAATTATTTATTTATTTTGTGAAGCAGAGGCTCTGTTCTTTCTTTTTATGTTACATATTCAGATATGTTTAGTACTATAAAATATTCTGGGGGCCATGAAAGTTTTGTGGAAAATGATCAAAAATGTTGGCATGGCATCTTTTTAAAAAAGGATTTTAGTTTAAAAGCTCCAGGACAGTTAAATCACTCAAATATAGATAAATAGAATCAAAAGCACAAAAATAGTGTCACCTGGTCAGACTCATAAATATTGCACTCCTTTCTGTCGCGCTCCATCCTGCACAGGCACAGTGAAGTTTAACCACAACCCATTTACTGTTATAGGGTTAGTTCACCCAAAATTGAAAAAAATCTGTCATTAATTACACACCCTCATGTCGTTCCAAACCCATAAGGCCTTTGTTCATCTTCGGAACACAAATTAAGATATTTTTGATGAAATCCTTTCTGTCCCTCCATAGACTGCAGCGTTATCACTTATTATTATCTGCCGTAAAACCTGGAAGCGTGGAATGTTTAACGTGGACGTAACGCATCTATTATCATTGTGCTTTTTATGTCTCTGAATCACACAATTTTCTT